>NW_025958947.1:0-38460 GCF_023159225.1 Perognathus longimembris pacificus | reverse complement strand
TAATTCAGAAGGTTTACTCCCTGATATACTGCTGCCTACCCCCTTCGTAAGTGCAGGTCTAAATGAGCTTTATTCTCTGTTCTCTCAACACAATCCAGATTCTTTTGGGGAGTTACCAGTACAGTAACCATACAGGAAGTACTTAATTTATTAAGCTACTGCTTTTCTTAATCTCAGTGGAGATATTACTGATAAACAGCTACCTATGCAGCATGTTCATGTCGTTCTTAAATGAGCTTTTATCTCTCTCCCCTCACCACAAACCAGATTCTGCTGAGGAGTTCCCAGTACATTATCCTTTCCCCTGTGTAATTACCTTAACAAGCTCCAGCTGTTTTTATTCTCAGAATTTTACTCCTGATATACAGCTGCCTACCCCCTTCGTAAGTGCAGGTCCTAAATGAGCTTTTTTCTCTGTTCCCTCTCCACATCCAGATTCTTTAAGGGAGTTACCAGTACAGTAACCATACCAGGAAGTACGTAATTTATTAAGCTACTGCTTTTCTTAATCTCAGTGGAGATATGTACTGATAAACAGCTACCTACGCAGCATGTTCATGTCGTTCCTAAATGAGCTTTTATCTCTCTCCCCTCACCACAAATCAGATTCTTCTGAGAGTTCCCAGTACATTATCCTTTCCCCTGTGTAATTACCTTAACAAGCTCAGCTGTTTTTTATTCTCAGAAGGTTTACTCCCTGATATAATGCTGCCTACCCCCTTCGTAAGTGCAGTCCTAAATGAGCTTTTTTCTCTGTTCCCTCACCACAATCCAGATTCTTTTGGGGATTTACCAGTACAGTAACCATACCAGGAAGTACTTAATTTATTAAGCTACTGCTTTTCTTAATCTCAGTGGAGATATTTACTGATAAACAGCTATGTACACAGTATGTTCATGTCGTTCCTAAATGAGCTTTTTTCTCTGTTCCCTCACCACAATCCAGATTCTTTTGGGGAGTTACAGTACAGTAACCATACCAGGAAGTACTTAATTTATTAAGCTACTGCTTTCTAAATCTCAGTGGAGATATTTACTGATTAACAGCTACCTACGCAGCATGTTCATGTCGTTCCTAAATGAGCTTTTATCTCTCTCCCCTCACCACAAATCAGATTCTTCTGAGGGAGTTCCCAGTACATTATCCTTTCCCCTGTGTAATTACCTTAACAAGATCCAGCTGTTTTATTCTCAGAAGGTTTATCTCCCTGATATAGAGCTTCCTACCCCCTTCGTAGTGCAGGTCCCAAATGAGCTTTTTTCTCTGTTCCCTCACCACAATCCAGATTCTTTTGGGGAGTTACCATTACAGGAACCATACCAAGAAGTACTTAATTTATTAAGCTACTGCCTTTTCTTAATCTCAGTGGAGATATTTACTGATAAACAGCTACATACGCAGCATGTTCATATCGTTCCTAAATGAGCTTTTATGTCTCTCCCCTCACCACAAATCAGATTGTTCTGAGGAGTTCCCAGTACATTATCCTTTCCCCTGTGTAATTACCTTAACAGCTCCAGCTGTTTTTATTCTCAGAAGGTTTACTCCCTGATATACAGCTGCCTACCCCCTTCGTAAGTGCAGGTCCTAAATGAGCTTTTTTCTCAGTTCCCTCACCACAATCCAGATTCTTTTGGGGAGTTACCAGTACAGTAACCATACCAGGAAGTACTTAATTTGTTAAGCTACTGCTTTTCTTAATCTCAGTGGAGATATTTACTGATAAACAGCTACCTACGCAGCATGTTCATGTCGTCCTAAATGAGCTTTTATCTCTCTCACCTCACCACAAATCAGATTCTTCTGAGGAGTTCCCAATACATTATCCTTTCCCCTGTGTAATTACCTTAACAAGCTCCAGCTGTTTTATTCTCAGAGGTTTACTCCCTGATATACTGCTGCCTACCCCCTTCGTAAGTGCAGGTCCTAAAAGAGCTTTATTCTCTGTTCTCTCACCACAATCCAGATTCTTTTGGGGAGTTACCAGTACAGTAACCATACCAGGAGTACTTAATTTATTAAGCTACTGCTTTTCTTAACCTCAGTGGAGATATTTTCTGATAAACAGCTACCTACAAAGCATGTTCATGTCGTTCCTAAATGAGCTTTTATCTCTCTCCCCTCACCACAAATCAGATTCTTCTGAGGAGTTCCCAGTACATTATCCTGTCCCCTGTGTAATTACCTTAACATCTCCAGCTGTTTTTATTCTCAGAAGGTTTACTCCCTGATATACAGCTGCCTACCCCCTTCGTAAGTGCAGGACTTAAATGAGCTTTTTTCTCTGTTCCCTCACCACATCCAGATTCTTTTAGGGAGTTACCAGTACAGTAACCATACCAGGAAGTACGTAATTTATTAAGCTACTGCTTTTCTTAATCTCAGTGTAGATATGTAGCTGATAAACACGTACCTACGCAGCATGTTCATGTCGTTCTTAAATGAGCTTTTATCTCTCTCCCCTCACCACAAATCAGATTCTTCTGAGGAGTTCCCAGTACATTATCCTTTCCCCTGTGTAATTACCTTACAAGCTCCAGCTGTTTTTATTCTCAGAAGGTTTACTCCCTGATATACTGCTGCCTACCTCCTTCGTTAGTGCAGGTCCTAAATGAGCTTTTTTTCTCTGCTCCCTCACCACAATCCAGATTCTTTTGGGAGTTACCAGTACAGTAACCGTACCAGGAAGTACTTAATTTATTAAGCTACTGCTTTTCTTAATCTCAGTGGAGATATTTACTGATAAACAGCTACCTACGCAGCATGTTCATGTCGTTCCTAAATGAGCTTTTATCTCTCTCCCCTCACCACAAATCAGATTCTTCTGAGGAGTTCCCAGTACATTATCCTTTCCCCTGTGTAATTACCCTTAACAAGCTCCAGCTGTTTGTATTCTCAGAAGGTTTACTCCCTGATATACAGCTGCCTAACCCCTTCGTAAGTGCAGGTCCTAAATGAGCTTTTTTCTCTGTTCCCTCACCACAATCCAGATTCTTTTGGGGAGTTACCAGTACAGTAACCATAGCAGGAAGTACTTAATTTATTAAGCTACTGCTTTTCTTAATCTCAGGGAGATATTTACTGATAAACAGCTACCTACGCAGCATGTCATGTCGTTCTTAAATGAGCTTTTATCTCTCTCCCCTCACCACAAATCAGATTCTTCTGAGGAGTTCCCAGTACATTATCCTTTCCCCTGTGTAATTACCTTAACAGGCTCCAGCTGTTTTTATTCTCAGAAGGTTACTCCCTGATATACAGCTGCCTACCCCCTTCGTAAGTGCAGGTCCTAAATGAGCTTTTTTCTCTGTTCCCTCACCACAATCCAGATTCTTTTGGGGAGTTATCTGTACAGTAACCGTACCAGGAAGTACTTAGTTTATTAAGCTACTGCTTTTCTTAATCTCAGTGGAGATATATACTGATAAACAGCTACCTACGCAGCATGTTCATGTCGTTCCTAAATGAGCTTTTATCTCTCTCCCCTCACCACAAATCAGATTCTTCTGAGGAGTTCCCAGTACATTATTCCTTTCCCCTGTGTAATTACCTTAACAAGCTCCAGCTGTTTTTATTCTCAGAAGGTTTACTCCCTGATACAGCTGCCTACCCCTTTAGACAGTTCAGGTCCTAAATGAGCTTTTTTTCTCAGTTCCCTCACCACAATCCAGATTCTTTTGGGGAGTTACCAGTACAGTAACCATACCAGGAATACTTAATTTATTAAGCTTCTGCTTTTCCTTAATCTCAGTGGAGATATTTACTGATAAACAGCTACCTAGGCAGCATGTTCATGTCGTTCCTAAATGAGCTTTTATCTCTCTCCCTCACCACAAATCAGATTCTTCTGAGGAGTTCCCAGTACATTATCCTTTCCCCTGTGTAATTACCTTAACAAGCTCCAGCTGTTTTTATTCTCAGAAGGTTTACTCCTGATATACAGCTGCCTTACCCCTTCGTAAGTGCAGGGTCCTAAATGAGCTTTTTTCTCTGTTCCCTCACCACAATCCAGAATCTTTTGGGGAGTTACCAGTACAGTAACCATACCAGGAAGTACTTAATTTCTTAAGCTACTGCTTTTCTTAATCTCAGGTAGATGTTACTGATAAACAGCTACCTACGCAGCATGTTCATGTCGTTCCTAAATGCGCTTTTATCTCTCTCCCCTCACCACAAATCAGATTCTTCTGAGGAGTTCCCAGTACATTATCCTTTCCCCTGTGTAATTAACTTAACAAGCTCCAGCTGTTTTTATTCTCAGAAGGTTTACTCCCTGATATACAGCTTCCTACCCCCTTCGTAAGTGCAGGTCCCAAATGAGCTTTTTTCTCTGTTCCCTCACCACAATCCAGATTCTTTTGGGGAGTTATCAGTACAGTAACCATACCAAGAAGTACTTAATTTATTAAGCTACTGCTTTCTTTAATCTCAGTGGAGGATATTTACTGATAAACCAGCTACATACGCAGCATGTTCATGTCGTTCTTAAATGAGCTTTATCTCTCTCCCCTCACCACAAATCAGATTCTTCTGAGGAGTTCCCAGTACATTATCCTTTCCCGTGTGTAATTACCTTAACAAGCTCCAGCTGTTTTTATTCTCAGAAGGTTTACTCCCTGATATACAGCTGCCTACCCCCTTCGTAAGTGCAGGTCCTAAATGAGCTTTTTTCTCTGTTCCCTCACACAATCCAGATTCTTTTGGGGAGTTACCAGTACAGTAACCATACCAGGAAGTACTTAATTTGTTAAGCTACTGCTTTTCTTAATCTCAGTGGAGATATTTACTGATATACAGCTACCTACGCAGCATGTCATGTCGTTCCTAAATGAGCTTTTATCTCTCTCCCCTCACCACAAATCAGATTCTTCTGAGGAGTTCCCAGTACATTATGCTTCCCCTGTGTAATTACCTTAACAAGCTCCAGCTGTTTTTATTCTCAGAAGGTTTACTCCCTGATATACTGCTGCCTACCCCCTTCGTAAGTGCAGGTCCTAAATGAGCTTTATTCTCTGTTCTCTCAACACGATCCAGATTCTTTTGGGGAGTTACCAGTACAGTAACCATACCAGGAAGTACTTAATTTATTAAGCTACTGCTTTTCTTAAATCTCAGTGGAGTATTTTCTGATAAACAGCTACCTACGCAGCATGTTCATGTCGTTCCTAAATGAGCTTTTATCTCTCTCCCCTCACCACAAACCAGATTCTTCTGAGGAGGTTCCCAGTACATTATCCTTTCCCCTGTGTAATTACCTTAACAAGCTCCAGCTGTTTTTTATTCTCCGAAGGTTTACTCCCTGATATACAGCTGCCTACCCCCTTCGTAAGTGCAGGTCCTAAATGAGCTTTTTTCTCTGTTCCCTCACCACAATCCAGATTCTTTGGGGAGTTACCAGTACATATCCGTACCAGGAAGTACTTAATTTATTAAGCTCCTGCTTTTCTTAATCTCAGTGGAGATATTTACTGATAAACAGCTACCTACGCATCATGTTCATGTCGTTCCTAAATGAGCTTTTATCTCTCTCCCCTCCTACAAATCAGATTCTTCTGAGGAGTTCCCAGTAACTTATCCTTTCCCCTGTGTAATTCCCTTAACAAGCTCCAGCTCTTTTTATTCTCAGAAGGTTTACTCCCTGATATACAGCTGCCTACCCCCTTCGTAAGTGCAGGTCCTAAATGAGCTTTTTTCTCTGTTCCCTCACCACAATCCAGATTCTTTGGGGGATACCCAGTACAGTAACGTACCAGGAAGTACATAGTTTATTAAGCTACTGCTTTTCTTAATCTCAGTGGAGATATTTACTGATAAACAGCTACCTATGCAGCATGTTCATGTGGTTTCTATATGACCTTTTATCTCTCTCCCCTCACCACAAATCAGATTCTTCTGAGGAGTTCCAGTACATTATCCTTTCCCCTGTGTAATTACCTTAACAAGCTCCAGCTGTTTTATTCTCAGAAGGTTTACTCCCTGATATACAGCTGCCTACCCCCTTCGTAAGTGCAGGTCCTAAATGAGCTTTTTTCTCTGTTCCCTCACCACAATCCAGATTCTTTTGGGGAGTTACCAGTACAGTAACCATACAAGGAAGTACTTAGTTTATTAAGCTACTGCTTTTCGTAATCTCAGTGGAGATATTTCTGATAAACAGCTACCTACGCAGCATGTTCATGTCCTTCCTAAATGAGCTTTTATCTCTCTCCCCTCACCACAAATCAGATTCTTCTGAGGAGTTCCCAGTACATTATCCTTTCCCTGTGTAATTACCTTAACAATCTCCAGCTGTTTTTATTCTCAGAAGGTTTACCTCCCCTGATATACAGCTGCCTTCCCCCTTCGAAAGTGCAGGTCCTAAATGAGCTTTTTTCTCTGTTTCCTCACCACAATCCAGATTCTTTTGGGGAGTTACACTACAGTAACCATACCAGTAAGTACTTAATTTATTAAGCTACTGCTTTTCTTAATCTCAGTGGAGATATTTACTGATAAACAGCTACCTACGCAGCATGTTCATGTCGTTCCTAAATGAGCTTTATCTCTCTCCCCTCACCACAAATCAGATTCTTCTGAGGAGTTCCCAGTACATTATCCCTTTCCCCTGTGTAAATTACCTTAACAAGCTCCAGCTGTTTTTATTCTCAGAAGGTTTACTCCCTGATATACAGTTGCCTACCCCCTTCGTAAGTGCAGGTCCTAAATGAGCTTTGTTCTCTGTTCCCTCACCACAATCCAGATTCTTTTGGGGAGTTACCAGTACAGTAACCATACAAGGAAAGTACTTAATTTATTAAGCTACTGCTTTTCTTAATCTCAGTGGAGAAATTTACTGATAAACAGCTACCTACGCAGCATGTTCATGTCGTTCCTAAATGAGCTTTTATCTCTCCCCTCACCACAAATCAGATTCTTCTGAGGAGTTCCCAGTACATTATCCTTTCCCCTTGTAATTACCTTAACAAGCTCCAGCTGTTTTATTCTCAAAAGGTTTACGCCCTGATATACAGCTGCCTACCCCCTTCGTAAGTGCAGGTCCTAAATGAGCTTTTTTCTCTGTTCCCTCACCACAATCCAGATTCTTTTGGGGAGTTACCAGTACAGTAACCATAACAGGAATTACTTAATTTATTAAGCTACTGCTTTTCTTAATCTCAGTGGAGATATTTACTGATAAACAGCTACCTACGCAGCATGTTCATGTCGTCCTAAATGAGCTTTTATCTCTCTCCCCTCACCACAAATCAAATTCTTCTGAGGAGTTCCTGACATTATCCTTTCCCCTGTGTAATTACCTTAAACAAGCTCCAGCTGTTTTTATTCTCAGAAGGTTTACTCCCTGATATACAGCTGCCTACCCCCTTCGTAAGTGCAGGTCCTAAATGAGCTTTTTTCTCTGTTCCCTCACCACAATCCAGATCTTTTGTTGAGTTACCAGTACAGTAACCATACCAGGAACTACTTAAATTATTAAACTACTGCTTTTCTTAATCTCATTGGAGATATTTACTGATAAACAGCTACCTACGCAGCATGTTCATGCCGTTCCTAAATGAGCTTTTATCTCTCTCCCCCTCACCACAAATCAGATTCTTCTGACGAGTTCCCAGTACATTATCCTTTCTCCCTGTGTAATACCTTAACAAGCTCCAGCTGTTTTTTTCTCAGAAGGTTTACTCCACGATATACAGCTGCCTACCCCCTCGTAAGTGCAGGTCCTAAATGAGCTTTTTTCTCTGCTCCCTCACCACAATCCAGATTCTTTTGGGGAGTTACCAGTACAGTAACCATACCAGGAAGTACGTAATTTTTAAGCTACTGCTTTTCTTAATCTCAGTGGAGATATTTACTGATAAACAAGCTACCTACGGAGCCTGTTCATGTCGTTCCTAAATGAGCTTTTATCTCTCTCCCCTCACCACAAATCAGATTCTTCTGAGGAGTTCCCAGTACATTATCCTTTCCCCTGTCTAATTACCTTAACAAGCTCCAGCTGATTTTATTCTCAGAAGGTTTACTCCCTGATATACAGCTGCCTACCCCCTTCGTAGTGCAGGTCCTAAATGAGCTTTTTTCTCTATCCCTCACCACAATCCAGATTCTATTGGGGAGTTTACCAGTACAGTACCATACCAGGAACTACTTAAATTATTAAACTCTGCTTTCTTAATCTCAGTGGAGATATTTACTGATAAACAGCTACCTACGCAGCATGTTCATGTCGTTCCTAAATGAGCTTTTATCTCTCTCCCCTCACCACAAATCAGATTCTTCTGAGCAGTTCCCAGTACATTAGCCTTTCCCTGTGTAATTACCTTACAAGCTCCAGCTGTTTTTTTTCTCCGAAGGTTTACTCACCACAATCCAGATTCTTTTGTGGAGTTCCCAGTACAGTAATCATACCAGGAAGTACTTAATTTATTAAGCTACTGCTTTTCTTAATCTCAGTGGAGAAATTTAGGTATAAACAGCTACCTACGCAGCATGTTCATGTCGTTCCTAAATGAGCTATTATCTCTCTCCCCTCACCACAAATCAGATTCTTCTGAGGAGTTCCCAGTACATTATCCTTTCCCCTGTGTAATTACCTTAACGAGCTCCAGGTGTTTTTATTCTCAGAAGGTTTACTCCCTCATATACAGATGCCTACCCCCTTCGTAAGTGCAGGTCCTAAATGAGCTTTTTTCTCTGTTCCCTCACCGCAATCCAGATTCTATTGGGGAGTTACCAGTACAGTAACCATACCAGGAAGTACTTAATTTATTAAGCTACTGCTTTTCTTAATCTCAGTGGAGATATTTACTGATAAACAGCTACCTACGCAGCATGTTCATGTCGTTCCTAAATGAGCTTTTATCTCTCTCCCCTCACCACAAATCAGATTCTTCTGAGGAGCTCCCAGTACATTATCCTTTCCCCTGTGTAATTACCTTAACAAGCTACAGCTGTTTTTTATTCTCAGAAGGTTTACTCCCTGATATACAGCTGCCTACCCCCTTCGTAAGTGCAAGTCCTAAATGAGCTTTTTTCTCTGTTCCCTCACCACAATTCACATTCTTTTGGGGAGTTACCAGTACAGTATCCATACCAGGAAGTACTTAATTTATTAAGCTACTGCTTTTCTTAATATCAGTGGAGATATTTACTGATAAACAGCTCCATATGCAGCATGTTCATGTCGTTCCTAAATGAGCTTTTATCTCTCTCCCCTCACCACAAATCAGATTCTTCTGAGGAGTTCCCAGTACATTATCCTTTCCCCTGTGTAATTACCTTAACAATCTCCAGCTGTTTCTATTCTCAGAAGGTTTACTCCCTGATATACAGCTGCCTACCCCCTTCGTAATTGCAGGTCCTAAATGAGCTTTTTTCTCTGTTCCCTCACCCCAATCCAGATTCTTTTGGGGAGTTACCAGTAAAGTAACCATACCAGGAAGTACTTAATTTATTAAGATACTGCTTTTCTTAATCTCAGTGGAGATATTTACTGATAAACAGCTACCTACGCAGCATGTTCATGTCGTTCCTAAATGAGCTTTTATCTCTCTCCCCTCACCACAAATCAGATTCTTCTGAGGAGTTCCCAGTACATTATCCTTTCCCCTGTGTAATTACCTTAACAAGCTCCAGCTGTTTTTATTCTCAGAATCGATACTCCCTGATATACAGCTGCCTACCCCCTTCGTAAGTGCAGCTCATAAATGAGCTTTTTTCTCTGTTCCCTCATCAAAATCCAGATTCTATTGGGGAGTTACCAGTACAGTAACCATACCAGGAAGTGCTTAATTTATTAAGCTACTGCTTTTCTTAATCTCAGTGGAGATATTTACTGATAAACAGCTACCTACACAGTATGTTCATGTCGTTCCTAAATGAGCTTTTATCTCTCTCCCCTCACCACACATCAGAATCTTCTGAGGAGTTCCCAGTACATTATCCTTTCCCCTGTGTAATTACCTTAACAAGCTCCAGCTGTTTTTATTCTCATAAGGTTTACTCCCTGATATACAGCTGCCTACCCCTTTCCTAAGTGCAGGTCCTAAATGAGCTTTTTTCTCTGTTCCCTCACCACAATCCAGATTCTTTTGGGGAGTTACCAGTACAGTAACCATACCAGGAAGTACTTAATTTATTAAGCTACTGCTTTTCTTAATCTCAGTGGAGATATTTACTGATAAACAGCTACCTACGCAGCATGTTCCTGTCGTTCCTAAATGAGATTTTATCTCTCTCCCCTCACCACAAATCAGATTCTTCTGAGGAATTCCCAGTACATTATCCTTTCCCCTGTGTAATTACCTTAACAAGCTCCAGCTGTTCTTATTCTCAGAAGGTTTACTCCCTGATATACAGCTGCCTACACCCTTCGTAAGTGCAGGTCCTAAATGAGCTTTTTTCTCTGTTCTCTCACCACAATCCAGATTCTTTTGGGGAGTTACCAGTACAGTAACCATACCAGGAAGTACTTAATTTATTAAGCTACTGCTTTTCTTAATCTCAGTGGAGATATTTACTGATAAACAGCTACCTACGCAGCATGTTCATGTCGTTCCTAAATGAGCTTTTTTCTCTGTTCCCTCACCACATATCCAGATTCTTTTGGGGAGGTACCAGTACAGTATCCATACTAGGAAGTACTTAATTTATTAAGCTACTGCTTTTCTTAATCTCAGTGGAGATATTTACTGATAAACAGCTACGGATGCAGCATGTTCATGTCGTTCCTAAATGAGCTTTTATCTCTCTCCCCTCACCACAAATCAGATTCTTCTGAGGAGTTCCCAGTACATTATCCTTTCCCCTGTGTAATTACCTTAACAAGCTCCAGCTATTTTTATTCTCAGTATCGATACTCCCTGATATACAGCTGCCTACCACCTTCGTAAGTGCAGCTCATAAATGAGCTTTTTTCTCCGTTCCCTCACCACAATCTAGATTCTTTTGGGGAGTTACCAGTACAGTAACCATACCAGGAAGTACTTAATTTATTAAGCTACTGCTTTTCTTAATCTCAGTGGAGATATTTACTGATAAACATCTACCTACACAGTATGTTCATGTCGTTCCAAATGAGCTTTTATCTCTCTCCCCTCACCACAAATCAGAATCTTCTGAGGAGTTCCCAGTACATTCTCCTTTCCCCTGTGTAATTACCTTAACAAGCTCCAGCTGTTTTTATTCTCAGAAGGTTGACTCCCTGATATACAGCTGCCTACCCCTTTCCTAAGTGCAGGTCCTAAATGAGCTTTTTTCTCTGTTCCCTCACCACAATCCAGATTCTTTTGGGGAGTTACCAGTAGAGTACCCATACCAGGAAGTACTTAATTTATTAAGCTACTGCTTTTCTTTTTTTTTTCTGTTTGTTCGTTTTTTGGCCAGTCCTGGGCCTTTGACTCAGGGCCTGAGCACTGTCCCTGGCTTCTTCACGCTCAAGGCTAGCACTCTGCCACTTGAGCCAGAGCTCCGCTTCTGGAAGTTTTCTGTATATGTGGTGCTGGGGAATCGAACCTAGGGCCTCGTGTATCCGAGGCAGGCACTCTTGCCACTAGGCTATATCCCCAGCCCCAAGCTATTGCTTTTCTTAATCTCAGTGGAGATATTTACTGATAAACAGCTACCTACGCAGCATGTTCATGTCGTTCCTAAATGAGCTTTTATCTCTCTCCCCTCACCACAAATCAGATTCTTCTGAGGAGTTCCCAGTACATTATCCTTTCCCCTGTGTAATTACCTTAACAAGCTCCAGCTGTTTTTATTCTCAGAAGGTTTACTCCATGATATACAGCTGCCTACGCCCTTCGTAAGTGCAAGTCCTAACTGAGCTTTTTTCTCTGTTCCCTCACCACAATGCAGATTCTTTTGGGGAGTTACCAGTACAGTATCCATACCAGGAAGTACTTAATTTATTAAGCTACTGCTTTTCTTAATCTCAGTGGAGATATTTACTGATAAACAGCTACCTACGCAGCATGTTCATGTCGTTCCTAAATGAGCTTTTTTCTCTGTTCCCTCACCAAAATCCAGATTTTTTTGGGGAGTTACCAGTACAGTATCCATACCAGGAAGTACTTAATTTATTAAGCTACTGCTTTTCTTAATCTCAGTGGAGATATTTACTGATAAACAGCTACCTACGCAGTATGTTCATGTCGTTCCTAAATGAGCTTTTATCTCTCTCCCGTCACCACAAATCAGATTCTTCTGAGGAGTTCCCAGTACATTATCCTTTCCCCTGTGTAATTACCTTAACAAGCTCCAGCTGTTTTTATTCTCAGAATGTTTACTCCCTGATATACAGCTGCCTACCCCCTTCGTAAGTGCAGGTCCTAAATGAGCTTTTTTCTCTGTTCCCTCACCACAATCCAGATTCTTTTGGGGAGTTACCAGTACAGTATCCATACCATGAAGTACTTAATTTATTAAGCTACTGCTTTTCTTAATCTCTTTGGAGATATTTACTGATAAACAGCTACCTACGCAGCATGTTCATGTCGTTCCTAAATGAGCTTTTATCTCTCTCCCCTCACCACAAGTCAGAATCTTCTGAGGAGTTCCCAGTACATTATCCTTTCCCCTGTGTAATTACCTTAACAAGCTCCAGCTGTTTTTATTCTCAGAAGGTTTACTCCCTGATATACAGCTGCCTACCCCTTCGTAAGTGCAGGTCCTAAATGAGCTTTTTTCTCTGTTCCCTCACCACAATCCAGATTCTTTTTGGGAGTTACCAGTACAGTAACCATACCAGGAAGTACTTAATTTATTAAGCTACTGCTTTTCTTAATCTCAGTGGAGATATTTACTGATAAACAGATACCTACGCAGCATGTTCATGTCGTTCCTAAATGAGCTTTTTTCTCTGTTTCCTCACCACAATCCAGATTCTTTTGGGGAGTTACCAGTACAGTATCCATACCAGGAAGTACTTAATTTATTAAGCTACTGCTTTTCTTAATCTCAGTGGAGATATTTACTGATAAACAGCTACGTATGCAGCATGTTCATGTCGTTCCTAAATGAGCTTTTATCTCTCTCCCCTCACCACAAATCAGATTCTTCTGAGGAGTTCCCAGTACATTATACTTTCCCCTGTGTAATTACCTTAACAAGCTCCATCTGTTTTTATTCTCAGAAGCGATACTGCGTGATATACAGCTGCCTACCCCCTTCGTAAGTGCAGGAACTAAATGAGCTTTTTTCTCTGTTCCCTCACCAAAATTCTGATTCTTTTGGGGAGTTACCAGTACAGTAACCATACCAGGAAGTACTTAATTTATTAAGCTACTGCTTTTCTTAATCTCATTGGAGATATTTACTGATAAACAGCTACCTACGCAGCATGTTCATGTCGTTCCTAAATGAGCTTTTATCTCTCTCCCCTCACCACAAATCAGATTCTTCTGAGGAGTTCCCAGTACATTATCCTTTCCCCTGTGTAATTACCTTAACAAGCTCCAGCTGTTTTTATTCTCATAAGGTTTACTCCCTGATATACAGCTGCCTACCCCCTTCGTAAGTGCAGGTCCTAAATGAGCTTTTTTCTCTGTTCCCTCACCACGATCCAGATTCTTTTGGGAAGTTACCAGTACAGTAACCATACCAGGAAGTACTTAATTTATTAAGCTACTGCTTTTCTTAATCTCAGTGGAGATATTTACTGATAAACAGCTACCTACGCAGCATGTTCAGGTCGTTCCTAAATGAGCTTTTATCTCTCTCCCCTCACCACAAATCAGATTCTTCTGAGGAGTTCCCAGTACATTACCCTTTCCCCTGTGTAATTACCTTAACAAGCTCCAGCTGTTTTTATTCTCATAAGGTTTACTCCCTGATATACAGCTGCCTACCCCCTTCGTAAGTGCAGGTCTTAAATGAGCTTTTTGCTCTGTTTCCTCCCCACAATCCAGATTCGTTTGGGGAGTTACCAGTACACTAAACATACCAGGAAGTACTTAATTTATTGAGCTACTGATTTTCTTAATCTCAGTGGATTTATTTACTGATAAACAGCTACCTACGCAACATGTTCATGTCGTTCCTAAATGAGCTTTATTCTCTGTTCCCTCACCACAATCCAGATTCTTTTGGGGAGTTACCAGTACAGTATCCATACCATGAAGTACTTAATTTATTAAGCTACTGCTTTTCTTAATCTCAGTGGAGATATTTACTGATAAACAGCTACCTACGCAGCATGTTCATGTCGTTCCTAAATGAGCTTTTATCTCTCTCCCCTCACCACAAGTCAGAATCTTCTGAGGAGTTCCCAGTACATTATCCTTTCCCCTGTGTAATTACCTTAACAAGCTCCAGCTGTTTTTATTCTCAGAAGGTTTACTCCCTGATATACAGCTGCCTACCCCTTCGTAAGTGCAGGTCCTAAATGAGCTTTTTTCTCTGTTCCCTCACCACAATCCAGATTCTTTTTGGGAGTTACCAGTACAGTAACCATACCAGGAAGTACTTAATTTATTAAGCTACTGCTTTTCTTAATCTCAGTGGAGATATTTACTGATAAACAGATACCTACGCAGCATGTTCATGTCGTTCCTAAATGAGCTTTTTTCTCTGTTCCCTCACCACAATCCAGATTCTTTTGGGGAGTTTCCAGTACAGTATCCATACCAGGAAGTACTTAATTTACTAAGCTACTGCTTTTCTTAATCTCAGTCAAGATATTTACTGATAAACAGCTATGTATGCAGCATGTTCATGTCGTTCCTAAATGTGCTTTTATCTCTCCCCTCACCACAAATTAGATTCTTCTGAGGAGCTCCCAGTACATTATCCTTTCCCCTGTGTAATTACCTTAACAAGCTCCAGCTGTTTTTATTCTCAGAAGCGATACTCCCTGATATACAGCTGCCTACCCCCTTCGTAATTGCAGGTCCTAAATGAGCTTTTTTCTCTGTTCCTTCACCACTATCCAGATTCTTTTGGGGAGTTACCAGTACAGTAATCATACCAGGAAGTACTTAACTTATTAAGCTACTGATTTCTTTTTTTTGTTTGTTTGTTTGTTTGTTTTTTGGCCAGTCCTGGGCCTTGGACTCAGGGCCAGAGCACTGTCCCTCGCTTCTTCCCGCTGAAGGCTAGCACTCTGCCACTTGAGCCACAGCGACGCTTCTGGCCGTTTTCTGTATATGTGGTGCTGGGGAATCGAACCTAGGGCCTCGTGTATCCGAGGCAGGAACTCTTGCCACTAGGCTATATCCCCAGCCCCAAGCTACTGCTTTTCTTAATCTCAGTGGAGATATTTACTGATAAACAGCTACCTACGCAGCATGTTCATGTCGTTCCTAAATGAGCTTTTATCTCTCTCCCCTCACCACAAATCAGATTCTTCTGAGGAGTTCCCAGTACATTATCCTTTCCCCTGTGTAATTACCTTAACAATCTCCAGCTGTTTTTATTCTCAGAAGGTTTACTCCCTGATATACAGCTGCCTACCGCCTTCGTAAGTGCAGGTCCTTAATGAGCTTTTTTCTCTGTTCCCTCACCACAATCCAGATTCTTTTGGGGAGTTACCAGTACAGTAACCATACCAGGAAGTACTTATTTTATTAAGCTACTGCTTTTCTTAATCTCAGTGGAGATATTTACTGATAAACAGCTACCTACGCAGCATGTTCATGTCGTTCCTAAATGAGCTTTTAACTCTCTCCCCTCACCACAAATCAGATTCTTCTGAGGAGTTCCCAGTACATTATCCTTTCCCCTGTGTAATTACCTTAACAAGCTCCAGCTGTTTTTATTCTCAGAAGGTTTACTCCCTCGCATACAGCTGCCTACCCCCTTCGTAAGTGCAGGTCCTAAATGAGATTTTTTCTCTGTTCCCTCACCACAATCCAGATTCTTTTGGGGAGTTACCAGTACAGTAACCATACCAGGAAGTACTTAATTTGTTAAGCTACTGCTTTTCTTAATCTCAGTGGAGATATTTACTGATAAACAGCTCCGTACGCAGCATGATCATGTCGTTCCTAAATGAGCTTTTATCTCTCTCCCCTCACCACAAATCAGATTCTTCTGAGGAGTTCCCAGTACATTATCCTTTCCCCTGTGTAATTACCTTAACAAGCTCCAGCTGTTTTTATTCTCAGAAGGTTTACTCCCTGATATACAGCTGCCTACCCCCATCGTAAGTGAAGGTCCTAAATGAGGTTTTTTCTCTGTTCCCTCACCGCAATCCAGATTCTTTTGGGGAGTTACCAGTACAGTAACCATACGAGGAAGTACTTAATTTATTAAGCTACTACTTTTCTTAATCTCAGTGGAAATATGTACTGATAAACAGCTACCTACGCAGCATGTTCAGGTCGTTCCTAAATGAGCTTTTATCTCTCTCCCCTCACCACAAATCAGATTCTTCTGAGGAGTTCCCAGTACATTACCCTTTCCCCTGTGTAATTACCTTAACAAGCTCCAGCTGTTTTTATTCTCATAAGGTTTACTCCCTGATATACAGCTGCCTACCCCCTTCGTAAGTGCAGGTCTTAAATGAGCTTTTTGCTCTGTTTCCTCCCCACAATCCAGATTCTTTTGGGGAGTTACCAGTACACTAAACATACCAGGAAGTACTTAATTTATTGAGCTACTGACTTTCTTAATCTCAGTGGATTTATTTACTGATAAACAGCTACCTACGCAGCATGTTCATGTCGTTCCTAAATGAGCTTTATTCTCTGTTCCCTCACCACAATCCAGATTCTTTTGGGGAGTTACCAGTACAGTATCCATACCATGAAGTACTTAATTTATTAAGCTACTGCTTTTCTTAATCTCAGTGGAGATATTTACTGATAAACAGCTACCTACGCAGCATGTTCATGTCGTTCCTAAATGAGCTTTTATCTCTCTCCCCTCACCACAAATCAGATTCTTCTGAGGAGTTCCCAGTACATTATCCTTTCCCCTGTGTAATTACCTTAACAAGCTCCAGCTGTTTTTATTCTCAGAAGGTTTACTCCCTGATATACAGCTGCCTACCCCTTCGTAAGTGCAGGTCCTAAATGAGCTTTTTTCTCTGTTCCCTCACCACAATCCAGATTCTTTTTGGGAGTTACCAGTACAGTAACCATACCAGGAAGTACTTAATTTATTAAGCTACTGCTTTTCTTAATCTCAGTGGAGATATTTACTGATAAACAGATACCTACGCAGCATGTTCATGTCGTTCCTAAATGAGCTTTTTTCTCTGTTTCCTCACCACAATCCAGATTCTTTTGGGGAGTTACCAGTACTGTATCCATACCAGGAAGTACTTAATTTATTAAGCTACTGCTTTTCTTAATCTCAGTGGAGATATTTACTGATAAACAGCTACGTATGAAGCATGTTCATGTCGTTCCTAAATGAGCTTTTATCTCTCTCCCCTCACCACAAATCAGATTCTTCTGAGGAGTTCCCAGTACATTATACTTTCCCCTGTGTAATTACCTTAACAAGCTCCATCTGTTTTTATTCTCAGAAGCGATACTGCCTGATATACAGGTGCCTACCCCCTTCGTAAGAGCAGGAACTAAATGAGCTTTTTTCTCTGTTCCCTCACCACAATTCTGATTCTTTTGGGGAGTTACCAGTACAGTAACCATACCAGGAAGTACTTAATTTATTAAGCTACTGCTTCTCTTAATCTCATTGGAGATATTTACTGATAAACAGCTACCTACGCAGCATGTTCATGTCGTTCCTAAATGAGCTTTTATCTCTTTCCCCTCACCACAAATCAGAATCTTCTGAGGAGTTCCCAGTACATTCTCCTTTCCCCTGTGTAATTACCTTAACAAGCTCCAGCTGTTTTTATTCTCAGAAGGTTGACTCCCTGATATACAGCTGCCTACCCCTTTCCTAAGTGCAGGTCCTAAATGAGCTTTTTTCTCTGTTCCCTCACCACAATCCAGATTCTTTTGGGGAGTTACCAGTAGAGTACCCATACCAGGAAGTACTTAATTTATTAAGCTACTGCTTTTCTTTTTTTTTTCTGTTTGTTCGTTTTTTGGCCAGTCCTGGGCCTTTGACTCAGGGCCTGAGCACTGTCCCTGGCTTCTTCACGCTCAAGGCTAGCACTCTGCCACTTGAGCCAGAGCTCCGCTTCTGGAAGTTTTCTGTATATGTGGTGCTGGGGAATCGAACCTAGGGCCTCGTGTATCCGAGGCAGGCACTCTTGCCACTAGGCTATATCCCCAGCCCCAAGCTATTGCTTTTCTTAATCTCAGTGGAGATATTTACTGATAAACAGCTACCTACGCAGCATGTTCATGTCGTTCCTAAATGAGCTTTTATCTCTCTCCCCTCACCACAAATCAGATTCTTCTGAGGAGTTCCCAGTACATTATCCTTTCCCCTGTGTAATTACCTTAACAAGCTCCAGCTGTTTTTATTCTCAGAAGGTTTACTCCATGATATACAGCTGCCTACGCCCTTCGTAAGTGCAAGTCCTAACTGAGCTTTTTTCTCTGTTCCCTCACCACAATGCAGATTCTTTTGGGGAGTTACCAGTACAGTATCCATACCAGGAAGTACTTAATTTATTAAGCTACTGCTTTTCTTAATCTCAGTGGAGATATTTACTGATAAACAGCTACCTACGCAGCATGTTCATGTCGTTCCTAAATGAGCTTTTTTCTCTGTTCCCTCACCAAAATCCAGATTTTTTTGGGGAGTTACCAGTACAGTATCCATACCAGGAAGTACTTAATTTATTAAGCTACTGCTTTTCTTAATCTCAGTGGAGATATTTACTGATAAACAGCTACCTACGCAGTATGTTCATGTCGTTCCTAAATGAGCTTTTATCTCTCTCCCGTCACCACAAATCAGATTCTTCTGAGGAGTTCCCAGTACATTATCCTTTCCCCTGTGTAATTACCTTAACAAGCTCCAGCTGTTTTTATTCTCAGAATGTTTACTCCCTGATATACAGCTGCCTACCCCCTTCGTAAGTGCAGGTCCTAAATGAGCTTTTTTCTCTGTTCCCTCACCACAATCCAGATTCTTTTGGGGAGTTACCAGTACAGTATCCATACCATGAAGTACTTAATTTATTAAGCTACTGCTTTTCTTAATCTCTTTGGAGATATTTACTGATAAACAGCTACCTACGCAGCATGTTCATGTCGTTCCTAAATGAGCTTTTATCTCTCTCCCCTCACCACAAGTCAGAATCTTCTGAGGAGTTCCCAGTACATTATCCTTTCCCCTGTGTAATTACCTTAACAAGCTCCAGCTGTTTTTATTCTCAGAAGGTTTACTCCCTGATATACAGCTGCCTACCCCTTCGTAAGTGCAGGTCCTAAATGAGCTTTTTTCTCTGTTCCCTCACCACAATCCAGATTCTTTTTGGGAGTTACCAGTACAGTAACCATACCAGGAAGTACTTAATTTATTAAGCTACTGCTTTTCTTAATCTCAGTGGAGATATTTACTGATAAACAGATACCTACGCAGCATGTTCATGTCGTTCCTAAATGAGCTTTTTTCTCTGTTTCCTCACCACAATCCAGATTCTTTTGGGGAGTTACCAGTACAGTATCCATACCAGGAAGTACTTAATTTATTAAGCTACTGCTTTTCTTAATCTCAGTGGAGATATTTACTGATAAACAGCTACGTATGCAGCATGTTCATGTCGTTCCTAAATGAGCTTTTATCTCTCTCCCCTCACCACAAATCAGATTCTTCTGAGGAGTTCCCAGTACATTATACTTTCCCCTGTGTAATTACCTTAACAAGCTCCATCTGTTTTTATTCTCAGAAGCGATACTGCGTGATATACAGCTGCCTACCCCCTTCGTAAGTGCAGGAACTAAATGAGCTTTTTTCTCTGTTCCCTCACCAAAATTCTGATTCTTTTGGGGAGTTACCAGTACAGTAACCATACCAGGAAGTACTTAATTTATTAAGCTACTGCTTTTCTTAATCTCATTGGAGATATTTACTGATAAACAGCTACCTACGCAGCATGTTCATGTCGTTCCTAAATGAGCTTTTATCTCTCTCCCCTCACCACAAATCAGATTCTTCTGAGGAGTTCCCAGTACATTATCCTTTCCCCTGTGTAATTACCTTAACAAGCTCCAGCTGTTTTTATTCTCATAAGGTTTACTCCCTGATATACAGCTGCCTACCCCCTTCGTAAGTGCAGGTCCTAAATGAGCTTTTTTCTCTGTTCCCTCACCACGATCCAGATTCTTTTGGGAAGTTACCAGTACAGTAACCATACCAGGAAGTACTTAATTTATTAAGCTACTGCTTTTCTTAATCTCAGTGGAGATATTTACTGATAAACAGCTACCTACGCAGCATGTTCAGGTCGTTCCTAAATGAGCTTTTATCTCTCTCCCCTCACCACAAATCAGATTCTTCTGAGGAGTTCCCAGTACATTACCCTTTCCCCTGTGTAATTACCTTAACAAGCTCCAGCTGTTTTTATTCTCATAAGGTTTACTCCCTGATATACAGCTGCCTACCCCCTTCGTAAGTGCAGGTCTTAAATGAGCTTTTTGCTCTGTTTCCTCCCCACAATCCAGATTCGTTTGGGGAGTTACCAGTACACTAAACATACCAGGAAGTACTTAATTTATTGAGCTACTGATTTTCTTAATCTCAGTGGATTTATTTACTGATAAACAGCTACCTACGCAACATGTTCATGTCGTTCCTAAATGAGCTTTATTCTCTGTTCCCTCACCACAATCCAGATTCTTTTGGGGAGTTACCAGTACAGTATCCATACCATGAAGTACTTAATTTATTAAGCTACTGCTTTTCTTAATCTCAGTGGAGATATTTACTGATAAACAGCTACCTACGCAGCATGTTCATGTCGTTCCTAAATGAGCTTTTATCTCTCTCCCCTCACCACAAGTCAGAATCTTCTGAGGAGTTCCCAGTACATTATCCTTTCCCCTGTGTAATTACCTTAACAAGCTCCAGCTGTTTTTATTCTCAGAAGGTTTACTCCCTGATATACAGCTGCCTACCCCTTCGTAAGTGCAGGTCCTAAATGAGCTTTTTTCTCTGTTCCCTCACCACAATCCAGATTCTTTTTGGGAGTTACCAGTACAGTAACCATACCAGGAAGTACTTAATTTATTAAGCTACTGCTTTTCTTAATCTCAGTGGAGATATTTACTGATAAACAGATACCTACGCAGCATGTTCATGTCGTTCCTAAATGAGCTTTTTTCTCTGTTCCCTCACCACAATCCAGATTCTTTTGGGGAGTTTCCAGTACAGTATCCATACCAGGAAGTACTTAATTTACTAAGCTACTGCTTTTCTTAATCTCAGTCAAGATATTTACTGATAAACAGCTATGTATGCAGCATGTTCATGTCGTTCCTAAATGTGCTTTTATCTCTCCCCTCACCACAAATTAGATTCTTCTGAGGAGCTCCCAGTACATTATCCTTTCCCCTGTGTAATTACCTTAACAAGCTCCAGCTGTTTTTATTCTCAGAAGCGATACTCCCTGATATACAGCTGCCTACCCCCTTCGTAATTGCAGGTCCTAAATGAGCTTTTTTCTCTGTTCCTTCACCACTATCCAGATTCTTTTGGGGAGTTACCAGTACAGTAATCATACCAGGAAGTACTTAACTTATTAAGCTACTGATTTCTTTTTTTTGTTTGTTTGTTTGTTTGTTTTTTGGCCAGTCCTGGGCCTTGGACTCAGGGCCAGAGCACTGTCCCTCGCTTCTTCCCGCTGAAGGCTAGCACTCTGCCACTTGAGCCACAGCGACGCTTCTGGCCGTTTTCTGTATATGTGGTGCTGGGGAATCGAACCTAGGGCCTCGTGTATCCGAGGCAGGAACTCTTGCCACTAGGCTATATCCCCAGCCCCAAGCTACTGCTTTTCTTAATCTCAGTGGAGATATTTACTGATAAACAGCTACCTACGCAGCATGTTCATGTCGTTCCTAAATGAGCTTTTATCTCTCTCCCCTCACCACAAATCAGATTCTTCTGAGGAGTTCCCAGTACATTATCCTTTCCCCTGTGTAATTACCTTAACAATCTCCAGCTGTTTTTATTCTCAGAAGGTTTACTCCCTGATATACAGCTGCCTACCGCCTTCGTAAGTGCAGGTCCTTAATGAGCTTTTTTCTCTGTTCCCTCACCACAATCCAGATTCTTTTGGGGAGTTACCAGTACAGTAACCATACCAGGAAGTACTTATTTTATTAAGCTACTGCTTTTCTTAATCTCAGTGGAGATATTTACTGATAAACAGCTACCTACGCAGCATGTTCATGTCGTTCCTAAATGAGCTTTTAACTCTCTCCCCTCACCACAAATCAGATTCTTCTGAGGAGTTCCCAGTACATTATCCTTTCCCCTGTGTAATTACCTTAACAAGCTCCAGCTGTTTTTATTCTCAGAAGGTTTACTCCCTCGCATACAGCTGCCTACCCCCTTCGTAAGTGCAGGTCCTAAATGAGATTTTTTCTCTGTTCCCTCACCACAATCCAGATTCTTTTGGGGAGTTACCAGTACAGTAACCATACCAGGAAGTACTTAATTTGTTAAGCTACTGCTTTTCTTAATCTCAGTGGAGATATTTACTGATAAACAGCTCCGTACGCAGCATGATCATGTCGTTCCTAAATGAGCTTTTATCTCTCTCCCCTCACCACAAATCAGATTCTTCTGAGGAGTTCCCAGTACATTATCCTTTCCCCTGTGTAATTACCTTAACAAGCTCCAGCTGTTTTTATTCTCAGAAGGTTTACTCCCTGATATACAGCTGCCTACCCCCATCGTAAGTGAAGGTCCTAAATGAGGTTTTTTCTCTGTTCCCTCACCGCAATCCAGATTCTTTTGGGGAGTTACCAGTACAGTAACCATACGAGGAAGTACTTAATTTATTAAGCTACTACTTTTCTTAATCTCAGTGGAAATATGTACTGATAAACAGCTACCTACGCAGCATGTTCAGGTCGTTCCTAAATGAGCTTTTATCTCTCTCCCCTCACCACAAATCAGATTCTTCTGAGGAGTTCCCAGTACATTACCCTTTCCCCTGTGTAATTACCTTAACAAGCTCCAGCTGTTTTTATTCTCATAAGGTTTACTCCCTGATATACAGCTGCCTACCCCCTTCGTAAGTGCAGGTCTTAAATGAGCTTTTTGCTCTGTTTCCTCCCCACAATCCAGATTCTTTTGGGGAGTTACCAGTACACTAAACATACCAGGAAGTACTTAATTTATTGAGCTACTGATTTTCTTAATCTCAGTGGATTTATTTACTGATAAACAGCTACCTACGCAGCATGTTCATGTCGTTCCTAAATGAGCTTTATTCTCTGTTCCCTCACCACAATCCAGATTCTTTTGGGGAGTTACCAGTACAGTATCCATACCATGAAGTACTTAATTTATTAAGCTACTGCTTTTCTTAATCTCAGTGGAGATATTTACTGATAAACAGCTACCTACGCAGCATGTTCATGTCGTTCCTAAATGAGCTTTTATCTCTCTCCCCTCACCACAAATCAGATTCTTCTGAGGAGTTCCCAGTACATTATCCTTTCCCCTGTGTAATTACCTTAACAAGCTCCAGCTGTTTTTATTCTCAGAAGGTTTACTCCCTGATATACAGCTGCCTACCCCTTCGTAAGTGCAGGTCCTAAATGAGCTTTTTTCTCTGTTCCCTCACCACAATCCAGATTCTTTTTGGGAGTTACCAGTACAGTAACCATACCAGGAAGTACTTAATTTATTAAGCTACTGCTTTTCTTAATCTCAGTGGAGATATTTACTGATAAACAGATACCTACGCAGCATGTTCATGTCGTTCCTAAATGAGCTTTTTTCTCTGTTTCCTCACCACAATCCAGATTCTTTTGGGGAGTTACCAGTACTGTATCCATACCAGGAAGTACTTAATTTATTAAGCTACTGCTTTTCTTAATCTCAGTGGAGATATTTACTGATAAACAGCTACGTATGAAGCATGTTCATGTCGTTCCTAAATGAGCTTTTATCTCTCTCCCCTCACCACAAATCAGATTCTTCTGAGGAGTTCCCAGTACATTATACTTTCCCCTGTGTAATTACCTTAACAAGCTCCATCTGTTTTTATTCTCAGAAGCGATACTGCCTGATATACAGGTGCCTACCCCCTTCGTAAGAGCAGGAACTAAATGAGCTTTTTTCTCTGTTCCCTCACCACAATTCTGATTCTTTTGGGGAGTTACCAGTACAGTAACCATACCAGGAAGTACTTAATTTATTAAGCTACTGCTTCTCTTAATCTCATTGGAGATATTTACTGATAAACAGCTACCTACGCAGCATGTTCATGTCGTTCCTAAATGAGCTTTTATCTCTTTCCCCTCACCACAAATCAGATTCTTCTGAGGAGTTCCCAGTACATTATCCTTTCCCCTGTGTAATTACCTTAACAAGCTCCAGCTGTTTTTATTCTCATAAGGTTTACTCCCTGATATACAGCTGCCTACCCCCTTCGTAAGTGCAGGTCCTAAATGAGCTTTTTTCTCTGTTCCCTCACCACAATCCAGATTCTTTTGGGAAGTTACCAGTACAGTAACCATACCAGGAAGTACTTAATTTATTAAGCTACTGCTTTTCTTAATCTCATTGGAGATATTTACTGATAAACAGCTACCTACGCAGCATGTTCATGTCGTTCCTAAATGGGCTTTTATCTCTCTCCCCTCACCACAAATCAGATTCTTCTGAGGAGTTCCCAGTACATTATCCTTTCCCCTGTGTAATTACCTTAACAAGCTCCATCTGTTTTTATTCTCAGAAGCGATACTGCCTGATATACAGCTGCCTACCCCCTTCGTAAGTGCAGGAACTAAATGAGCTTTTTTCTCTGTTCCCTCACCACAATTCTGATTCTTTTGGGGAGTTACCAGTACAGTAACCATACCAGGAAGTACTTAATTTATTAAGCTACTGCTTTTCTTAATCTCATTGGAGATATTTACTGATAAACAGCTACCTACGCAGCATGTTCATGTCGTTCCTAAATGAGCTTTTATCTCTCTCCCCTCACCACAAATCAGATTCTTCTGAGGAGTTCCCAGTACATTATCCTTTCCCCTGTGTAATTACCTTAACAAGCTCCAGCTGTTTTTATTCTCATAAGGTTTACTCCCTGATATACAGCTGCCTACCCCCTTCGTAAGTGCAGGTCCTAAATGAGCTTTTTTCTCTGTTCCCTCACCACAATCCAGATTCTTTTGGGAAGTTACCAGTACAGTAACCATACCAGGAAGTACTTAATTTATTAAGCTACTGCTTTTCTTAATCTCAGTGGAGATATTTACTGATAAACAGCTACCTACGCAGCATGTTCAGGTCGTTCCTAAATGAGCTTTTATCTCTCTCCCCTCACCACAAATCAGATTCTTCTGAGGAGTTCCCAGTACATTACCCTTTCCCCTGTGTAATTACCTTAACAAGCTCCAGCTGTTTTTATTCTCATAAGGTTTACTCCCTGATATACAGCTGCCTACCCCCTTCGTAAGTGCAGGTCTTAAATGAGCTTTTTGCTCTGTTTCCTCCCCACAATCCAGATTCGTTTGGGAGTTACCAGTACACTAAACATACCAGGAAGTACTTAATTTATTGAGCTACTGATTTTCTTAATCTCAGTGGATTTATTTACTGATAAACAGCTACCTACGCAACATGTTCATGTCGTTCCTAAATGAGCTTTATTCTCTGTTCCCTCACCACAATCCAGATTCTTTTGGGGAGTTACCAGTACAGTATCCATACCAGGAAGTACTTAATTTATTAAGCTACTGCTTTTCTTAATCTCAGTGGAGATATTTACTGATAAACAGCTACCTACGCAGCATGTTCATGTCGTTCCTAAATGAGCTTTTATCTCTCTCCCCTCACCACAAATCAGATTCTTCTGAGGAGTTCCCAGTACATTATCCTTTCCCCTGTGTAATTACGTTAACAAGCTCCAGCTGTTTTTATTCTTAGAAGGTTTACTCCCTGATATACTGCTGCCTACCCCCTTCGAAAGTGCAGGTCCTAATTGAGCTTTTTTCTCTGTTCCCTCACCACAATCCAGATTCTTTTGGGGAGTTACCAGTACAGTATCCATACCATGAAGTACTTAATTTATTAAGCTACTGCTTTTCTTAATCTCAGTGGAGATATTTACTGATAAACAGCTACCTACGCAGCATGTTCATGTCGTTCCTAAATGAGCTTTTATCTCTCTCCCCTCACCACAAATCAGATTCTTCTGAGGAGTTCCCAGTACATTATCCTTTCCCCTGTGTAATTACCTTAACAAGCTCCAGCTGTTTTTATTCTCAGAAGGTTTACTCCCTGATATACAGCTGCCTACCCCTTCGTAAGTGCAGGTCCTAAATGAGCTTTTTTCTCTGTTCCCTCACCACAATCCAGATTCTTTTTGGGAGTTACCAGTACAGTAACCATACCAGGAAGTACTTAATTTATTAAGCTACTGCTTTTCTTAATCTCAGTGGAGATATTTACTGATAAACAGATACCTACGCAGCATGTTCATGTCGTTCCTAAATGAGCTTTTTTCTCTGTTTCCTCACCACAATCCAGATTCTTTTGGGGAGTTACCAGTACTGTATCCATACCAGGAAGTACTTAATTTATTAAGCTACTGCTTTTCTTAATCTCAGTGGAGATATTTACTGATAAACAGCTACGTATGAAGCATGTTCATGTCGTTCCTAAATGAGCTTTTATCTCTCTCCCCTCACCACAAATCAGATTCTTCTGAGGAGTTCCCAGTACATTATACTTTCCCTTGTGTAATTACCTTAACAAGCTCCATCTGTTTTTATTCTCAGAAGCGATACTGCCTGATATACAGGTGCCTACCCCCTTCGTAAGAGCAGGAACTAAATGAGCTTTTTTCTCTGTTCCCTCACCACAATTCTGATTCTTTTGGGGAGTTACCAGTACAGTAACCATACCAGGAAGTACTTAATTTATTAAGCTACTGCTTCTCTTAATCTCATTGGAGATATTTACTGATAAACAGCTACCTACGCAGCATGTTCATGTCGTTCCTAAATGAGCTTTTATCTCTCTCCCCTCACCACAAATCAGATTCTTCTGAGGAGTTCCCAGTACATTATCCTTTCCCCTGTGTAATTACCTTAACAAGCTCCAGCTGTTTTTATTCTCATAAGGTTTACTCCCTGATATACAGCTGCCTACCCCCTTCGTAAGTGCAGGTCCTAAATTAGCTTTTTTCTCTGTTCCCTCACCACAATCCAGATTCTTTTGGGAAGTTACCAGTACAGTAACCATACCAGGAAGTACTTAATTTATTAAGCTACTGCTTTTCTTAATCTCATTGGAGATATTTACTGATAAACAGCTACCTACGCAGCATGTTCATGTCGTTCCTAAATGAGCTTTTATCTCTCTCCCCTCACCACAAATCAGATTCTTCTGAGGAGTTCCCAGTACATTATCCTTTCCCCTGTGTAATTACCTTAACAAGCTCCATCTGTTTTTATTCTCAGAAGCGATACTGCCTGATATACAGCTGCCTACCCCCTTCGTAAGTGCAGGAAATAAATGAGCTTTTTTCTCTGTTCCCTCACCACAATTCTGATTCTTTTGGGGAGTTACCAGTACAGTAACCATACCAGGAAGTACTTAATTTATTAAGCTACTGCTTTTCTTAATCTCATTGGAGATATTTACTGATAAACAGCTACCTACGCAGCATGTTCATGTCGTTCCTAAATGAGCTTTTATCTCTCTCCCCTCACCACAAATCAGATTCTTCTGAGGAGTTCCCAGTACATTATCCTTTCCCCTGTGTAATTACCTTAACAAGCTCCAGCTGTTTTTATTCTCATAAGGTTTACTCCCTGATATACAGCTGCCTACCCCCTTCGTAAGTGCAGGTCCTAAATGAGCTTTTTTCTCTGTTCCCTCACCACAATCCAGATTCTTTTGGGAAGTTACCAGTACAGTAACCATACCAGGAAGTACTTAATTTATTAAGCTACTGCTTTTCTTAATCTCAGTGGAGATATTTACTGATAAACAGCTACCTACGCAGCATGTTCAGGTCGTTCCTAAATGAGCTTTTATCTCTCTCCCCTCACCACAAATCAGATTCTTCTGAGGAGTTCCCAGTACATTACCCTTTCCCCTGTGTAATTACCTTAACAAGCTCCAGCTGTTTTTATTCTCATAAGGTTTACTCCCTCATATACAGCTGCCTACCCCCTTCGTAAGTGCAGGTCTTAAATGAGCTTTTTGCTCTGTTTCCTCCCCACAATCCAGATTCGTTTGGGAGTTACCAGTACACTAAACATACCAGGAAGTACTTAATTTATTGAGCTACTGATTTTCTTAATCTCAGTGGATTTATTTACTGATAAACAGCTACCTACGCAACATGTTCATGTCGTTCCTAAATGAGCTTTATTCTCTGTTCCCTCACCACAATCCAGATTCTTTTGGGGAGTTACCAGTACAGTATCCATACCAGGAAGTACTTAATTTATTAAGCTACTGCTTTTCTTAATCTCAGTGGAGATATTTACTGATAAACAGCTACCTACGCAGCATGTTCATGTCGTTCCTAAATGAGCTTTTATCTCTCTCCCCTCACCACAAATCAGATTCTTCTGAGGAGTTCCCAGTACATTATCCTTTCCCCTGTGTAATTACGTTAACAAGCTCCAGCTGTTTTTATTCTTAGAAGGTTTACTCCCTGATATACTGCTGCCTACCCCCTTCGAAAGTGCAGGTCCTAATTGAGCTTTTTTCTCTGTTCCCTCACCACAATCCAGATTCTTTTGGGGAGTTACCAGTACAGTATCCATACCATGAAGTACTTAATTTATTAAGCTACTGCTTTTCTTAATCTCAGTGGAGATATTTACTGATAAACAGCTACCTACGCAGCATGTTCATGTCGTTCCTAAATGAGCTTTCATCTCTCTCCCCTCACCACAAGTCAGAATCTTCTGAGGAGTTCCCAGTACATTATCCTTTCCCCTGTGTAATTACCTTAACAAGCTCCAGCTGTTTTTATTCTCAGAAGGTTTACTCCCTGATATACAGCTGCCTACCCCTTCGTAAGTGCAGGTCCTAAATGAGCTTTTTTCTCTGTTCCCTCACCACAATCCAGATTCTTTTTGGGAGTTACCAGTACAGTAACCATACCAGGAAGTACTTAATTTATTAAGCTACTGCTTTTCTTAATCTCAGTGGAGATATTTACTGATAAACAGATACCTACGCAGCATGTTCATGTCGTTCTTAAATGAGCTTTTTTCTCTGTTTCCTCACCACAATCCAGATTCTTTTGGGGAGTTACCAGTACAGTATCCATACCAGGAAGTACTTAATTTATTAAGCTACTGCTTTTCTTAATCTCAGTGGAGATATTTACTGATAAACAGCTACGTATGCAGCATGTTCATGTCGTTCCTAAATGAGCTTTTATCTCTCTCCCCTCACCACAAATCAGATTCTTCTGAGGAGTTCCCAGTACATTATACTTTCCCCTGTGTAATTACCTTAACAAGATCCATCTGTTTTTATTCTCAGAAGCGATACTGCCTGATATACAGCTGCCTACCCCCTTCGTAAGTGCAGGTCCTAAATGAGCTTTTTTCTCTGTTCCCTCACCACAATTCTGATTCTTTTGGGGAGTTACCAGTACAGTAACCATACCAGGAAGTACTTAATATATTAAGCTACTGCTTTTCTTAATCTCAGTGGAGATATTTACTGATAAACAGCTACCTACGCAGCATGTTCATGTCGTTCCTAAATGAGCTTTTATCTCTCTCCCCTCACCACAAATCAGATTCTTCTGAGGAGTTCCCAGTACATTATCCTTTCCCCTGTGTAATTACCTTAACAAGCTCCAGCTGTTTTTATTCTCATAAGGTTTACTCCCTGATATACAGCTGCCTACCCCCTTCGTAAGTGCAGGTCCTAAATGAGCTTTTTTCTCTGTTCCCTCACCACAATCCAGATTCTTTTGGGAAGTTACCAGTACAGTAACCATACCAGGAAGTACTTAATTTATTAAGCTACTGCTTTTCTTAATCTCAGTGGAGATATTTACAGATAAACAGCTACCTACGCAGCATGTTCATGTCGTTCCGAAATGAGCTTTTATCTGTCTCCGCTCACCACAAATCAGATTCTTCAAAGGAGTTCCCAACACAATATCCTTTCCCCTGTGTAATTACCTTAACAAGCTCCAGCTGTTTTTATTCTCAGAAGGTTTACTCCCTGATATACAGCTGCCTACCCCCTTCGTAAGTGCAGGTCCTAAATGAGCTTTTTTCTCTGTTCCCTCACCACAATCCAGATTCTTTTGGGGAGTTACCAGTACAGTAACCATACCAGGAAGTACTTAATTTATTAAGCTACTGCTTTTCTTAATCTCAGTGGAGATATTTACTGATAAACAGCTACCTACGCAGCATGTTCATGTCGTTCCTAAATGAGCTTTTAACTCTCTCCCCTCACCACAAATCAGATTCTTCTGAAGAGTTCCCAGTACATTAACCTTCCCCTGTGTAATTACCTTAATAAGCTCCAGCTGTTTTTATTCTCAGAAGGTTTACTCCCTGATATACAGATGCCTACCCCCTTCGTAAGTGCAGGTCCTAAATGAGCTTTTTTCTCTGTTCCCTCAGAGCAATCCAGATTCTTTTGGGGAGTTACCAGTAAAGTAACCATACCAGGAAGTACTTAATTTATTAATCTACTGCTTTTCTTAATCTCAGTGGAGATATTTACTGATAAACAGCTACCTACGCAGCATGTTCATGTCGTTACTAAATGAGCTTTTTTCTCTGTTCCCTCACCACAATTAAGATTCATTTGGGGAGTTACCAGTACAGTATCCATACCAGGAAGTACTTAATTTATTAATCTACTGCTTTTCTTAATCTCAGTGGAGATATTTACTGATAAACAGCTACCTACACAGCATGTTCATGTCGTTCCTAATTGAGCTTTTATCTCTCTCCCCTCACCACAAATCAGATTCTTCTGAGGAGGTCCCAGTACATTATCCTTTCCCCCGTGTAATTACCTTAACAAGCTCCAGCTGTTTTTATTCTCAGAATCGATACTCCCTGATATACAGCTGCCTACCCCCTTCGTAAGTGCAGGTCCTAAATGAGCTTTTTTCTCTGTTCCCTCACCACAATCCAGATTCTTTTGGGAAGTTACCAGTACAGTAACCATACCAGGAAGTACTTAATTTATTAAGCTACTGCTTTTCTTAATCTCAGTGGAGATATTTACTGATAAACAGCTACCTACGCAGCATGTTCAGGTCGTTCCTAAATGAGCTTTTATCTCTCTCCCCTCACCACAAATCAGATTCTTCTGAGGAGTTCCCAGTACATTACCCTTTCCCCTGTGTAATTACCTTAACAAGCTCCAGCTGTTTTTATTCTCATAAGGTTTACTCCCTGATATACAGCTGCCTACCCCCTTCGTAAGTGCAGGTCTTAAATGAGCTTTTTGCTCTGTTTCCTCCCCACAATCCAGATTCGTTTGGGAGTTACCAGTACACTAAACATACCAGGAAGTACTTAATTTATTGAGCTACTGATTTTCTTAATCTCAGTGGATTTATTTACTGATAAACAGCTACCTACGCAACATGTTCATGTCGTTCCTAAATGAGCTTTATTCTCTGTTCCCTCACCACAATCCAGATTCTTTTGGGGAGTTACCAGTACAGTATCCATACCAGGAAGTACTTAATTTATTAAGCTACTGCTTTTCTTAATCTCAGTGGAGATATTTACTGATAAACAGCTACCTACGCAGCATGTTCATGTCGTTCCTAAATGAGCTTTTATCTCTCTCCCCTCACCACAAATCAGATTCTTCTGAGGAGTTCCCAGTACATTATCCTTTCCCCTGTGTAATTACGTTAACAAGCTCCAGCTGTTTTTATTCTTAGAAGGTTTACTCCCTGATATACTGCTGCCTACCCCCTTCGAAAGTGCAGGTCCTAATTGAGCTTTTTTCTCTGTTCCCTCACCACAATCCAGATTCTTTTGGGGAGTTACCAGTACAGTATCCATACCATGAAGTACTTAATTTATTAAGCTACTGCTTTTCTTAATCTCAGTGGAGATATTTACTGATAAACAGCTACCTACGCAGCATGTTCATGTCGTTCCTAAATGAGCTTTTATCTCTCTCCCCTCACCACAAATCAGATTCTTCTGAGGAGTTCCCAGTACATTATCCTTTCCCCTGTGTAATTACCTTAACAAGCTCCAGCTGTTTTTATTCTCAGAAGGTTTACTCCCTGATATACAGCTGCCTACCCCTTCGTAAGTGCAGGTCCTAAATGAGCTTTTTTCTCTGTTCCCTCACCACAATCCAGATTCTTTTTGGGAGTTACCAGTACAGTAACCATACCAGGAAGTACTTAATTTATTAAGCTACTGCTTTTCTTAATCTCAGTGGAGATATTTACTGATAAACAGATACCTACGCAGCATGTTCATGTCGTTCCTAAATGAGCTTTTTTCTCTGTTTCCTCACCACAATCCAGATTCTTTTGGGGAGTTACCAGTACTGTATCCATACCAGGAAGTACTTAATTTATTAAGCTACTGCTTTTCTTAATCTCAGTGGAGATATTTACTGATAAACAGCTACGTATGAAGCATGTTCATGTCGTTCCTAAATGAGCTTTTATCTCTCTCCCCTCACCACAAATCAGATTCTTCTGAGGAGTTCCCAGTACATTATACTTTCCCCTGTGTAATTACCTTAACAAGCTCCATCTGTTTTTATTCTCAGAAGCGATACTGCCTGATATACAGGTGCCTACCCCCTTCGTAAGAGCAGGAACTAAATGAGCTTTTTTCTCTGTTCCCTCACCACAATTCTGATTCTTTTGGGGAGTTACCAGTACAGTAACCATACCAGGAAGTACTTAATTTATTAAGCTACTGCTTCTCTTAATCTCATTGGAGATATTTACTGATAAACAGCTACCTACGCAGCATGTTCATGTCGTTCCTAAATGAGCTTTTATCTCTCTCCCCTCACCACAAATCAGATTCTTCTGAGGAGTTCCCAGTACATTATCCTTTCCCCTGTGTAATTACCTTAACAAGCTCCAGCTGTTTTTATTCTCATAAGGTTTACTCCCTGATATACAGCTGCCTACCCCCTTCGTAAGTGCAGGTCCTAAATGAGCTTTTTTCTCTGTTCCCTCACCACAATCCAGATTCTTTTGGGAAGTTACCAGTACAGTAACCATACCAGGAAGTACTTAATTTATTAAGCTACTGCTTTTCTTAATCTCATTGGAGATATTTACTGATAAACAGCTACCTACGCAACATGTTCATGTCGTTCCTAAATGAGCTTTTATCTCTCTCCCCTCACCACAAATCAGATTCTTCTGAGGAGTTCCCAGTACATTATCCTTTCCCCTGTGTAATTACCTTAACAAGCTCCATCTGTTTTTATTCTCAGAAGCGATACTGCCTGATATACAGCTGCCTACCCCCTTCGTAAGTGCAGGAACTAAATGAGCTTTTTTCTCTGTTCCCTCACCACAATTCTGATTCTTTTGGGGAGTTACCAGTACAGTAACCATACCAGGAAGTACTTAATTTATTAAGCTACTGCTTTTCTTAATCTCATTGGAGATATTTACTGATAAACAGCTACCTACGCAGCATGTTCATGTCGTTCCTAAATGAGCTTTTATCTCTCTCCCCTCACCACAAATCAGATTCTTCTGAGGAGTTCCCAGTACATTATCCTTTCCCCTGTGTAATTACCTTAACAAGCTCCAGCTGTTTTTATTCTCATAAGGTTTACTCCCTGATATACAGCTGCCTACCCCCTTCGTAAGTGCAGGTCCTAAATGAGCTTTTTTCTCTGTTCCCTCACCACAATCCAGATTCTTTTGGGAAGTTACCAGTACAGTAACCATACCAGGAAGTACTTAATTTATTAAGCTACTGCTTTTCTTAATCTCAGTGGAGATATTTACTGATAAACAGCTACCTACGCAGCATGTTCAGGTCGTTCCTAAATGAGCTTTTATCTCTCTCCCCTCACCACAAATCAGATTCTTCTGAGGAGTTCCCAGTACATTACCCTTTCCCCTGTGTAATTACCTTAACAAGCTCCAGCTGTTTTTATTCTCATAAGGTTTACTCCCTCATATACAGCTGCCTACCCCCTTCGTAAGTGCAGGTCTTAAATGAGCTTTTTGCTCTGTTTCCTCCCCACAATCCAGATTCGTTTGGGAGTTACCAGTACACTAAACATACCAGGAAGTACTTAATTTATTGAGCTACTGATTTTCTTAATCTCAGTGGATTTATTTACTGATAAACAGCTACCTACGCAACATGTTCATGTCGTTCATAATGAGCTTTATTCTCTGTGCCCTCACCACAATCCAGATTCTTTTGGGGAGTTACCAGTACAGTATCCATACCAGGAAGTACTTAATTTATTAAGCTACTGCTTTTCTTAATCTCAGTGGAGATATTTACTGATAAACAGCTACCTACGCAGCATGTTCATGTCGTTCCTAAATGAGCTTTTATCTCTCTCCCCTCACCACAAATCAGATTCTTCTGAGGAGTTCCCAGTACATTATCCTTTCCCCTGTGTAATTACGTTAACAAGCTCCAGCTGTTTTTATTCTTAGAAGGTTTACTCCCTGATATACTGCTGCCTACCCCCTTCGAAAGTGCAGGTCCTAATTGAGCTTTTTTCTCTGTTCCCTCACCACAATCCAGATTCTTTTGGGGAGTTACCAGTACAGTATCCATACCATGAAGTACTTAATTTATTAAGCTACTGCTTTTCTTAATCTCAGTGGAGATATTTACTGATAAACAGCTACCTACGCAGCATGTTCATGTCGTTCCTAAATGAGCTTTCATCTCTCTCCCCTCACCACAAGTCAGAATCTTCTGAGGAGTTCCCAGTACATTATCCTTTCCCCTGTGTAATTACCTTAACAAGCTCCAGCTGTTTTTATTCTCAGAAGGTTTACTCCCTGATATACAGCTGCCTACCCCTTCGTAAGTGCAGGTCCTAAATGAGCTTTTTTCTCTGTTCCCTCACCACAATCCAGATTCTTTTTGGGAGTTACCAGTACAGTAACCATACCAGGAAGTACTTAATTTATTAAGCTACTGCTTTTCTTAATCTCAGTGGAGATATTTACTGATAAACAGATACCTACGCAGCATGTTCATGTCGTTCTTAAATGAGCTTTTTTCTCTGTTTCCTCACCACAATCCAGATTCTTTTGGGGAGTTACCAGTACAGTATCCATACCAGGAAGTACTTAATTTATTAAGCTACTGCTTTTCTTAATCTCAGTGGAGATATTTACTGATAAACAGCTACGTATGCAGCATGTTCATGTCGTTCCTAAATGAGCTTTTATCTCTCTCCCCTCACCACAAATCAGATTCTACTGAGGAGTTCCCAGTACATTATACTTTCCCCTGTGTAATTACCTTAACAAGCTCCATCTGTTTTTATTCTCAGAAGCGATACTGCCTGATATACAGCTGCCTACCCCCTTCGTAAGTGCAGGTCCTAAATGAGCTTTTTTCTCTGTTCCCTCACCACAATTCTGATTCTTTTGGGGAGTTACCAGTACAGTAACCATACCAGGAAGTACTTAATATATTAAGCTACTGCTTTTCTTAATCTCAGTGGAGATATTTACTGATAAACAGCTACCTACGCAGCATGTTCATGTCGTTCCTAAATGAGCTTTTATCTCTCTCCCCTCACCACAAATCAGATTCTTCTGAGGAGTTCCCAGTACATTATCCTTTCCCCTGTGTAATTACCTTAACAAGCTCCAGCTGTTTTTATTCTCATAAGGTTTACTCCCTGATATACAGCTGCCTACCCCCTTCGTAAGTGCAGGTCCTAAATGAGCTTTTTTCTCTGTTCCCTCACCACAATCCAGATTCTTTTGGGAAGTTACCAGTACAGTAACCATACCAGGAAGTACTTAATTTATTAAGCTACTGCTTTGCTTAATCTCAGTGGAGATATTTACAGATAAACAGCTACCTACGCAGCATGTTCATGTCGTTCCGAAATGAGCTTTTATCTGTCTCCGCTCACCACAAATCAGATTCTTCTGAGGAGTTCCCAACACAATATCCTTTCCCCTGTGTAATTACCTTAACAAGCTCCAGCTGTTTTTATTCTCAGAAGGTTTACTCCTGATATACAGCTGCCTACCCCCTTCGTAAGTGCAGGTCCTAAATGAGCTTTTTTCTCTGTTCCCTCACCACAATCCAGATTCTTTTGGGAGTTACCAGTACAGTAACCATACCAGGAAGTACTTAATTTATTAAGCTACTGCTTTTCTTAATCTCAGTGGAGATATTTACTGATAAACAGCTACCTACGCAGCATGTTCATGTCGTTCCTAAATGAGCTTTTAACTCTCTCCCCTCACCACAAATCAGATTCTTCTGAAGAGTTCCCAGTACATTAACCTTCCCCTGTGTAATTACCTTAATAAGCTCCAGCTGTTTTTATTCTCAGAAGGTTTACTCCCTGATATACAGATGCCTACCCCCTTCGTAAGTGCAGGTCCTAAATGAGCTTTTTTCTCTGTTCCTCAGAGCAATCCAGATTCTTTTGGGGAGTTACCAGTAAAGTAACCATACCAGGAAGTACTTAATTTATTAATCTACTGCTTTTCTTAATCTCAGTGGAGATATTACTGATAAACAGCTACCTACGCAGCATGTTCATGTCGTTACTAAATGAGCTTTTTTCTCTGTTCCCTCACCACAATTAAGATTCATTTGGGGGAGGTTACCAGTACAGTATCCATACCAGGAAGTACTTAATTTATTAATCTACTGCTTTTCTTAATCTCAGTGGAGATATTTTACTGATAAACAGCTACCTACACAGCATGTTCATGTCGTTCCTAATTGAGCTTTTATCTCTCTCCCCTCACCACAAATCAGATTCTTCTGAGGAGGGGTCCCAGTACATTATCCTTTCCCCCGTGTAATTACCTTAACAAGCTCCAGCTGTTTTTATTCTCAGAATCGATACTCCCTGATATACAGCTGCCTACCCCCTTCGTAAGTGCAGTCCTAAATGAGCTTTTTTCTCTGTTCCCTCACCACAATCCAGATTCTTTTGGGAAGTTACCAGTACAGTAACCATACCAGGAAGTACTTAATTTATTAAGCTACTGCTTTTCTTAATCTCATTGGAGATATTTCCTGATAAACAGCTACCTACGCAGATCTTCATGTCGTTCCTAAATGAGCTTTTATCTCTCTCCCCTCACCACAAATCAGATTCTTCTGAGGAGTTCCCAGTACATTATCCTTTACCCTGTGTAATTACCTTAACAAGCTCCAGCTGTTTTTATTCTCAGAAGCGATACTGCCTGATATACAGCTGCCTACCCCCTTCGTAAGTGCAGGAACTAAATGAGCTTTTTTCTCTGTTCCTCACCACAATCTGATTCTTTTGGGGAGTTACCAGTACAGTAACCATACCAGGAAGTACTTAATTTATTAAGCTACTGCTTTTCTTAATCTCATTGGAGATATTTACTGATAAACAGCTACGTTCGCAGCATGTTCATGTCGTTCTTAAATGAGCTTTTATCTCACTCCCCTCACCACAAATCAGATTCTTCTGAGGAGTTCCCAGTACATTATCCTTTCCCCTGTGTAATTACCTTAAGAAGCTCCAGCTGCTTTTATTCTCAGAAGGTTTACTCCCTGATATACAGCTGCCTACCCCCTTCGTAAGTGCAGGTCCTAAATGAGCTTATTTCTCTGTTCCCTCACCACAATCCAGAGTCTTTTGGGGAGTTACCAGTACAGTAACCATACCAGGAAGTACTTAATTTATTAAGCTACTGCTTTTCTTAATCTCAGTGGAGATATTTACTGATGAACAGCTACCTACGCAGCATGTTCATGTCGTTCCTAAATGAGCTTTTATATCTCTCCCCTCACCACAAATCAGATTCTTCTGAGGAGTTCCCAGTACATTATCCTTTCCCCTGTGTAATTACCTTAACAAGCTCCAGCTGTTTTTATTCTAAAAGGTTTACTCCCTTATATACAGCTGCCTACCCCCTTCGTAAGTGCAGGTCCTAAATGAGCTTTTTTCTCTGTCCCTCACCACAATCCAGATTCTTTTGGGGAGTTACCAGTACAGTAACCATACCAGGAAGTACTTAATTTATTAAGCTACTGCTTTTCTTTAATCTCAGTGGAGATATTTACTGATAAACAGCTACCTACGCAGCATGTTCATGTTGTTCCTAAATGAGCTTTTATCTCTCTGCCATCACCACAAATCAGATTCTTCTGAGGAGTTCCCAGTACATTATCCTTTACCCTCTTTAATTACCTAAACACGCTCCAGCTGTTTTTATTCTCAGAAGGTTTACTCCCTGATAT
>NW_025958946.1:0-26837 GCF_023159225.1 Perognathus longimembris pacificus | reverse complement strand
GTAATTACACAGGGGAAAGGATAGTGTACTGGGAACTCCACAGAAGAATCTGATTTGTGGTGAGGTGAGAGAGATAAAAGCTCATTTAGGAACGACATGAACATGCTGCGTAGGTACCTGTTTATCAGTAAATATCTCCACTGAGATTAAGAAAAGCAGTAGCTTAATAAATTAAGTACTTCCTGGTATGGTTACTGTACTGGTAACTCCCCAAAAGAATCTGGATTGTGGTGAGTGAACAGAGAATAAAGCTCATTTAGGACCTGCACTTACGAAGGGGGTAGGCAGCTGTATATCAGAGAGTAAACCTTCTGAAAATAAAAAAAGCTGGAGCTTGTTAAGGTAATTACACAGGGGAAAGGATAATGTACGGGGAACTCCTCAGAAGAATCTGATTTGTGGTGAGGGGAGAGAGATAAAAGCTCATTTAGGAACGACATGAACATGCTGCGTACGTAGCTGTTTATCAGTAAATATCTCCACTGAGATTAAGAAAAGCAGTAGCTTAATAAATTAAGTATTTCCTGCTATGGTGACTGTACTGGTAACTCCCCAAAAGAATCTGGATTGTGGTGAGGGAACTGAGAAAAAAGCTCATTTAGGACCTGCACTTACGAAGGTGGTAGGCAGCTGTATATCAGGGAGTAAACCTTCTGAGAATAAAAACAGCTGGAGCTTGTTGAGGTAATTACACAGGGGAAAGGATAATGTACTGGGAACTCCTCAGAAGAATCTGATTTGTGTTGAGGGGAGAGAGATAAAAGCTCATTTATGAACGACATTTACATGCTGCGTAGGTAGCTGTTTATCAGTAAATATCTCCACTGAGATTAAGAAAAGCAGTAGCTTAATAAATTAAGTACTTCCTGGAATGGTTACTGTACTGGTAACTCCCCAAACGAATCTGGATTGTGGTGAGGGAACAGAGAAAAAAGCTCATTTAGGACCTGCACTTACGAAGGGGGTAGGCAGCTGTATATCAGGGAGTAAACCTTCTGAGAATAAAAAAAGCTGGAGCTTGTTAAGGTAATTACACAGGGGAAAGGATAATGTACCGGGAACTCCTCAGAAGAATCTGATTTGTGGTGAGGGGAGAGAGATAAAAGCTCATTTAGGAACGACATGAACATGCTGCGTAGGTAGCTGTTTATCAGTAAATATCTCCACTGAGATTAAGAAAAGCAGTAGCTTAATAAATTAAGTACATCCTGGTATGGTTACTGTACTGGTAACTCCCCAAAAGAATCTGGATTGTGGTGAGGGAACAGAGAAAAAAGCTCATTTAGGACCTGCCCTTACGAAGGGGGTAGGCAGCTGTATATCAGGGAGTAAACCTTCTGAACATAAAAAAGCTGGAGCTTGTTAAGGAAATTACACAGGGGAAAGGATAATGTACTGGGAACTCCTCAGAAGAATCTGATTTGTGGTGAGGGGAGAGAGATAAAATCTCATTTAGGAACGACATGAACATGCTGCATACGTAGCTGTTTATCAGTAAATATCTCCACTGAGATTAAGAAAAGCAGTAGCTTAATAAATTAAGTACTTCCTGGTATGTTGACTGTACTCGTAACTCCCCAAAAGAATCTGGATTGTGGTGAGGGAACAGAGAAAAAAGCTCATATAGGGCCTGGACTTACGAAGGGGGTAGGCAGCTGTATATCAGGGAGTAAACCTTCTGAGAATAAAAACAGCTGGAGCTTGTTAAGGTAATTACACAGGGGAAAGGATAATGTACTGGGAACTCCTCAGAAGAATCTGATTTCTGGTGAGGAGAGCGAGATAAAAGCTCATTTAGGAACGACATGAATATGCTGCGTAGGTAGCTGTTTATCAGTAAATATCTCCACTGAGATTAAGAAAAGCAGTAGCTTAATAAATTAAGTACCTCCTGGTATGGTTACTGTTCTGGTAAGTCCCCAAAAGAATCTGGATTGTGGTGAGGGAACAGTGAAAAAAGCTCATTTACGACCTGCACTTACGAAGGGGTTAGGCAGCTGTATATCACGGAGTAAACCTTCTGAGAATAAAAACAGCTGGAGCTTGTTAAGGTAATTACACAGGGGAAAGGATAATGTACTGGGAACTCCTCAGAAGAATCTGATTTGTGGTGAGGGGAGAGAGATAAAAGCTCATTTAGGAACGGCATGAACATGCTGAGTAGTAGCTGTTTATCAGTAAATATCTCCACTGAGATTAAGAAAAGCAGTAGCTTAATAAATTAAGTACTTCCTGGTATGGTTACTGTACTGGTAACTCCCCAAAGAATCTGGATTGTGGTGAGGGAACAGAGAAAAAAGCTCATTTACGACCTGCACTTACGAAGGGGGTAGGCAGCTGTATATCAGGGAGTAAACCTGAGAATAAAAACAGCTGGAGATTGTTAAGGTATTTCACACGAGGGAAAGGATAATGTACTGGGAACTCCTAAGAAGAATCTGATTTGTGGTGAGGGGAGAGAGATAAAAGCTCATTTAGGAACGACATGAACATGCTTCATAGGTAGCTGATTATCAGTAAATATCTCCGCTGAGATTAAGAAAAGCAGTAGCTTAATAAATTAAGTAGTTCCTGGTATGGTTACTGTACTGGTAACTCCCCAAAAGAACCTGGATTGTGGTGAGGGAACAGAGAAAAAAGCTCATTTAGGACCTGCAATTACGAAGGGGTTGGCAGCTGTATATCAGGGAGTAAACCTTCTGAGAATAAAAACAGCTGGAGCTTGTTAAGGTAATTACACAGGGGAAAGGATAGTGTACTGGGAACTCCACAGAAGAATCTGATTTGTGGTGAGGTGAGAGAGATAAAAGCTCATTTAGGAACGACATGAACATGCTGCGTAGGTAGCTGTTTATCAGTAAATATCTCCACTGTGATTAAGAAAAGCAGTAGCTTAATAAATTAAGTACTTCCTGGTATGGTTACTGTACTGGTAACTCCCCAAAAGAATCTGGATTGTGGTGAGTGAACAGAGATAAAGCTCATTTAGGACTTGCACTTACGAAGGGGGTAGGCAGCTGTATATCAGAGAGTAAACCTTCTGAAAATAAAAAAAGCTGGAGCTTGTTAAGGTAATTACACAGGGGAAAGGATAATGTACTGGGAACTCCTCAGAAGAATCTGATTTGTGGTGAGGGGAGAGAGATAAAAGCTCATTTAGGAACGACATGAACATGCTGCGTACGTAGCTGTTTATCAGTAAATATCTCCACTGAGAATAAGAAAAGCAGTAGCTTAATAAATTAAGTATTTCCTGGTATGGTGACTGTACTGGTAACTCCCCAAAAGAATCTGGATTGTGGTGAGGGAACTGAGAAAAAAGCTCATTTAGGACCTGCACTTACGAAGGTGGTAGGCAGCTGTATATCAGGGAGTAAACCTTTTGAGAATAAAAACAGCTGGAGCTTGTTAAGGTAATTACACAGGGGAAAGGATAATGTACTGGGAACTCCTCAGAAGAATCTGATTTGTGGTGAGAGGAGAGAGATAAAACCTCATTTAGGAACGACATGAACATACTGCGTAGGTAGCTGTTTATCAGTAAATATCTCCACTGAGATTAAGAAGAGCAGTAGCTTAATAAATTAAGTACTTCCTGGTATGGTTACTGTACTGGTAACTCCCCAAAAGAATCTGGATTGTGGTGAGGGAACAGAGAAAAAAGCTCATTTAGGACCTGCACTTACGAAGGGGGTAGGCAGCTCTATATCAGGGAGTAAACCTTCTGAGAATAAAAACAGCTGGAGCTTGTTGAGGTAATTACACAGGGGAAAGGATAATGTACTGGGAACTCCTCCGAAGAATCTGATTTGTGGTGAGGGGAGAGAGATAAAAGCTCATTTATGAACGACATGAACATGCTGCGTAGGTAGCTGTTTATCAGTAAATATCTCCACTGAGATTAAGAAAAGCAGTAGCTTAATAAATTAAGTACTTCCTGGAATGGTTACTGTACTGGTAACTCCCCAAAAGAATCTGGATTGTGGTGAGGGAACAGAGAAAAAAGCTCATTTAGGACCTGCACTTACGAAGGGGGTAGGCAGCTGTATATCAGGGAGTAAACCTGAGAATAAAAACAGCTGGAGATTGTTAAGGTATTTCACACGGGGGAAAGGATAATGTACTGGGAACTCCTCAGAAGAATCTGATTTGTGGTGAGGGGAGAGAGATAAAAGCTCATTTAGGAACGACATGAACATGCTGCGTAGGTAGCTGTTTATCAGTAAATATCTCCACTGAGTTTAAGAAAAGCAGTAGCTAAATAAATTAAGTACATCCTGGTATGGTTACTGTACTGGTAACTCCCCAAAAGAATCTGGATTGTGGTGAGGGAACAGAGAAAAAAGCTCATTTAGGACCTGCACTTACGAAGTGGGTAGGCAGCTGTTTATCAGGGAGTAAACCTTCTGAGAATAAAAACAGCTGGAGCTTGTTAAGGTAATTACACAGGGGAAAGGATAATGTTCCGGGAACTCCTCAGAAGAATCTGATTTGTAGTGAGGGGAGAGAGATAAAAGCTCATTTAGGAACGACATGAACATGCTGCGTAGGTAGCTGTTTATCAGTAAATATCTCCACTGAGGTTAAGAAAAGCAGTAGCTTAATAAATTAAGTACTTCCTGGTATGGTTACTGTACTGGTAACTCCCCAAAAGAATCTGGATTGTGGTGAGGGAACAGAGAAAAAAGCTCATTTAGGATCTGCACTTACGAAGGGGGTAGGCAGCTGTATATCAGGGAGTAAACCTTCTGAGAATAAAAAAAGCTGGAGCTTGTTAAGGTAATTACACAGGGGAAAGGATAATGTACCGGGAACTCCTCAGAAGAATCTGATTTGTGGTGAGGGGAGAGAGATAAAAGCTCATTTAGGAACGACATGAACATGCTGCGTAGGTAGCTGTTTATCAGTAAATATCTCCACTGAGATTAAGAAAAGCAGTAGCTTAATAAATTAAGTACTTCCTGGTATGGTTACTCTACTGGTAACTCCCCAAAAGAATCTGGATTGTGGTGAGGGAACAGAGAAAAAAGCTCATTTAGGACCTGCCCTTACGAAGGGGGTAGGCAGCTGTATATCAGGGAGTAAACCTCCTGAACATAAAAAAGCTGGAGCTTGTTAAGGTAATTACACAGGGGAAAGGATAATGTACTGGGAACTCCTCAGAAGAATCTGATTTGTGGTGAGGGGAGAGAGATAAAAGCTCATTTAGGAACGACATGAACATGCTGCGTACATAGCTGTTTATCAGTAAATATCTCCACTGAGATTAAGAAAAGCAGTAGCTTAATAAATTAAGTACTTCCTGGTATAGTTACTGTACTGGTAATTCCTCAAAAGAATCTGGATTGTGGTGAGGGAACAGAGAAAAAAGCTCATTTAGGACCTGCACTTACGAAGGAGGTAGGCAGCTGTATATCAGGGAGTACACCTTCTGAGAATAAATACAGCTGGAGCTTGTTAAGGTAATTACACATGGTAAAGGATAATGTACTGGGAACTCCTCAGAAGAATCTGATTCGTGGTGAGGGGAGAGAGATAATAGCTCATTTAGGAACGACATGAACATGCTGCGTAGGTAGCTGTTTATCAATGAATATTTCCACTGAGATTAAGAAAAGCAGTAGCTTAATAAATTAAGTACTTCCTGGTATTGTTACCGTACTGGTAACTCCCCAAAAGAATCTGGATTGTGGTGAGGGAACAGAGAAAAAAGCTCATTTAGGACCTGCACTTACGAAGGGGGTAGGCAGCTGTATATCAGGGAGTAAACCTTCTGAGAATAAAAACAGCTGGAGCTTGTTAAGGTAATTACACATGGGAAAGGATAATGTACTGGGTACTCCTCAGAAGAATCTGATTTGTGGTGAGGGGAGAGAGATAAAAGCTCATTTAGGAACGACATGAACATGCTGCGTAGGTAGCTGTTTATCAGTAAATATCTCCACTGAGTTTAAGAAAAGCAGTAGCTTAATAAATTAAGTACTTCCTGGTATGGTTACCGTACTGGTAACTCCCCAAAAGAATCTGGATTGTGGTGAGGGAACAGAGAAAAAAGCTCATTTAGGACCTGCACTTACGAAGGGGTAGGCAACTTTATATCAGGGAGTAAACCTTCTGAGAATAAAAACAGCTGGAGCTTGTTAAGGTAACTACACATTGGAAAGGATAATGTACTGGGAACTCCTCAGAAGAATCTGATTTGTCGTGAGTGGAGAGAGATAAAAGCTCATTTAGGAACGACATGAACATGCTGCGTAGGTAGCTGTTTATCAGTAAATATCTCCACTGAGATTAAGAAAAGCAGTAGCTTAATAAATGAAGTACTTCCTGGTATGGTTACTGTACTTGTAACTCCCCAAAAGAATCTGGATTGTGGTGAGGGAACAGAGAAAAAAGCTCATTTAGGACCTGCACTTACGAAGGGGGTAGGCAGCTGTATATCAGGTAGTAAACCTTCTGAGAATAAAAACAGCAGGAGCTTGTTAAGGTAATTACACAGGGGAAAGGATAATGTACTGGGAACTCCTCCGAAGAATCTGATTTGTGGTGAGGGGAGAGAGATAAAAGCTCATTTAGGAACGACATGAACATGCTGCGTAGGTAGCTGTTTATCAGTAAATATCTCCACTGAGATTAAGAAAAGCAGAAGCTTAATAAATTAAGTATCTCCTGGTATGGTTACTGTACTGGTAACTCCCCAAAAGAATCTGGATTGTGGTGAGTTAACAGAGAAAAAAGCTCATTGAGGACCTGCACTAACGAAGGGGGTAGGCAGCTGTATGTCAGGGAGTAAACCTTCTGAGAATAAAAACAGCTGGAGCTTGTTAAGGTAATTACACAGGGGAAAGGATAATGTACTGGGAACTCCTCAGAAGAATCTGATTTGTGGTGAGGGGAGAGAGATAAAAGCTCATTTAGGAACGACATGAACATGCTGCGTAGGTAGCTGTTTATCAGTAAATATCTCCACTGAGATTAAGAAAAGCAGTAGCTTAATAAGTGAAGTACTTCCTAGTATGGTTACTGTACTGGTAACTCCCCAAAAGAATCTGGATTGTGGTGAGGGAACAGAGAAAAAAGCTCATTTATGACCTGCACATACGAAGGGGGTAGGCAGCTGTATATCAGGGAGTAAACCTCCTGAGAATATAAACAGCTGGAGCTTGTTAAGGTAATTACATATGGGAAAGGATAATGTACTAGGAACTCCTCAGAAGAATCAGATTTGTGGTGAGGGGAGAGAGATAAAATCTCATTTAGGAACGACATGAACATGCTGCGTACATAGCTGTTTATCAGTAAATATCTCCACTGAGATTAAGAAAAGCAGTAGCTTAATAAATTAAGTACTTCCTGGTATGGTTACTGTACTGGTAACTCCCCAAAAGAATCTGGATTGTGGTGAGGGAACAGAGAAAAAAGCTCATTTAAGACCTGCACTTACGAAGGGGGTAGGCAGCTGTATATCAGGGAGTAAACCTTCTGAGAATAAAAACAGCTGGAGCTTGTTAAGGTAATTACACAGGGGAAAGGATAATGTACTGGCAACTCCTCAGAAGAATCTGATTTGTGGTGAGGGGAGAGAGATAAAAGCTCATATAGGAACGACATGAACATGCTGCGTAGGTAGCTGTTTATCAGTAAATATCTCCACTGAGATTAGGAAAAGCAATAGCTTAATAAATTAAGTACTTCCTGGTATGGTTACTGTACTGGTAACTCCCCAAAAGAATCTGGATTGTGGTGAGGGAACAGAGAAAAAAGCTCACTTAGGACCTGCACTTACGAAGGGGGTAGGCAGCTGTATATCAGGGAGTAAACCTTCTGAGAATAAAAACAGCTGGAGCTTGTTAAGGTAATTACACAGGGGAAGGATAATGTACTGGGAACTCCTCAGAAGAATCTGATTTGTGGTGAGGGGAGAGAGATAAAACCTCATTTAGGAACGACATGAACATGCTGCGTAGGTAGCTGTTTATTAGTAAATATCTCCACTGAGATTAAGAAATGCAGTAGCTTAATAAATTAAGTACTTCCGGGTATGGTTACTGTACTGGTAATCCGCAAAAGAATATGGATTGTGGTGAGGGAACAGCGAAAAAAGTTCATTTAGGACCTGCAGTTACGAAGGAGGTAGGCAGCTGTATATCAGGGAGTTAACCTTCTGAGAATAAAAACAGCTGGAGCTTGTTAAGGTAATTACACAGGGGAAAGGATAATGTACTGGGAACTCCACAGAAGAATCTGATTTGTGGTGAGGGGAGAGAGATAAATGCTCATTTAGGAACGAAATGAACATGCTGCGTAGGTAGCTGTTTATCAGTAAATATCTCCACTGAGATTAAGAAAAGCAATAGCTTAATAAATTAGGTACTTCCTCGTATGGTTACTGTACTGGTAACTCCCCAAAAGAATCTGGATTGTGGTGAGGGAACAGAGAAAACAGCTCATTTAGGACCTGCACTTACGAAGGGGGTAGGCAGTTCTATATCAGGGAGTAAACCTTTTGAGAATAAAAACACCTGGTACTTGTTAAAGTAATTACACAGGGGAAAGGATAATGTACTGGGAACTCCTCAGAAGAATCTGATTTGTGGAGAGAGGAGAGAGATAAATGCTCATTTAGGAACGACATGAACGTGCTGCGTAGGTAGCTGTTTATCAGTAAATATCTCCACTGAGATTAAGAAAAGCAGTAGCTTAATAAATTAAGTACTTCCTGGTATGGTTACTGTACTGGTAACTCCCCAAAAGAATCTGGATTGTGGTGAGGGAACAGAGAAAAAAGCTCATTTAGGACCTGCACTTACGAAGGGGGTAGGCAGTTGTATATCAGGGAGTAAACCTTCTGAGAATAAAAACAGCTGGAGCTTGTTAAGGTAATTACAAAGGGGAAAGGATAATGTACTGGGAACTCCTCAGAAGAATCTGATTTGTGGTGAGGGGAGAGAGATAAAAGCTCATTTAGGAACAACATGAACATGCTGCGTACATAGCTGTTTATCAGTAAATATCTCCACTGAGATTAAGAAAAGCAATAGCTTAATAAATTAAGTACTTCCTGGTATGGTTAGTGTACTGGTAACTCCCCAAAAGAATCTGGATTGTGGTGAGGGAACAGAGAAAAAAGCTCACTTAGGACCTGCACTTACGAAGGGGGTAGGCAGCTGTATATCAGGGAGTAAACCTTCTGAGAATAAAAACAGCTGGAGCTTGTTAAGTTAATTACACAGGGGAAAGGATAATGTACTGGGAACTCCTCAGAAGAATCTGATTTGTGGTGAGGGGAGAGAGATAAAAGCTCATTTAGGAACGACATGAACATGCTGCGTAGGTAGCTGTTTATCAGTAAATATCTCCACTGAGATTAAGAAAAGCAGTAGCTTAATAAATTAAGTACTTCCTGGTATGGTTACTGTACTGGTAACTCCCCAAAAGATTCTGGATTGTGGTGAAGGAACACATAAAAAAGTTCATTTAGGACCTGCACTTACGAAGGGGGTACGCAGCTGTATATCAGGGAGTAAACCTTCTGAGAATAAAAACAGCTGGAGCTTGGTAAGGTAATACACAGGGGAAAGGATAATGTACTGGGAACTCCTCAGAAGAATCTGATTTGTGGTGAGGGGAGAGAGATAAAAGCTCATTTAGGAACGACATGAACATGCTGCGTAGGTAGCTGTTTATCAGTAAATATCTCCACTGAGATTAAGAAAAGCAGTAGATTAATAAATTAAGTACTTCCTGGTATGGTTACTGTACTGGTAACTCCCCAAAAGAATCTGGATTGTGGTGAGGGAACAGAGAAAAAAGCTCATTTAGGACCTGCACTTACGAAGGGGGTAGGCAGTTCTATATCAGGGAGTAAACCTTCTGAGAATAAAAACACCTGAAGCTTGTTAAGGTAAAATTACACAGGGGAAAGGATAATGTACTGGGAACTCCTCAGAAGAATCTGATTTGTAGTGAAAGTAGAAAGATAAATGTTCATTTAGGAACGACATGAACATGCTGCGTAGGTAGCTGTTTATCAGTAAATATCTCCACTGAGATTAAGAAAAGCAGTAGCTTAATAAATTAAGTACTTCCTGGTATGTTTACTGTACTGGAAACTCCCCAAAAGAATCTGGTTGTGGTGAAGGAACAGAGAAAAAAGTTCATTTTGGACCTGCACTTACGAAGGGGGTAGGCAGCTGTATATCAGGGAGTAAACCTTCTGAGAATAAAAACAGCTGGAGCTTGTTAAGGAAATTACACAGCGGAAAGGATAATGTACTGGGAACTCCTCAGAAGAATCTGATTTGTGGTGAGGGGAGAGAGATAAAAGCTCATTTAGGAACGACATGAACATGCTGCTTAGGTAGCTGTTTATCAGTAAATATCTCCACTGAGATTAAGAAAAGCAGTAGCTTAACAAATTAAGTACTTCCTGGTAGGGTTACTGTACTGGTAACTCCCCAAAAGAATCTGGATTGTGGTGAGGGAACAGAGAAAAAAGCTCATTTAGGACCTGCACTTACGAAGGGGGTAGGCAGCTGTATATCAGGGAGTAAACCTTCTGAGAATAAAAACAGCTGGAGCTTGTTAAGGTAATTACACAGGGGAAAGGATAATGTACTGGGAACTCCTCAGAAGAATCTGATTTGTGGTGAGAGGAGAGAGATAAAACCTCATTTAGGAACGACATGAACATACTGCGTAGGTAGCTGTTTATCAGTAAATATCTCCACTGAGATTAAGAAGAGCAGTAGCTTAATAAATTAAGTACTTCCTGGTATGGTTACTGTACTGGTAACTCCCCAAAAGAATCTGGATTGTGGTGAGGGAACAGAGAAAAAAGCTCATTTAGGACCTGCACTTACGAAGGGGGTAGGCAGCTCTATATCAGGGAGTAAACCTTCTGAGAATAAAAACAGCTGGAGCTTGTTGAGGTAATTACACAGGGGAAAGGATAATGTACTGGGAACTCCTCCGAAGAATCTGATTTGTGGTGAGGGGAGAGAGATAAAAGCTCATTTATGAACGACATGAACATGCTGCGTAGGTAGCTGTTTATCAGTAAATATCTCCACTGAGATTAAGAAAAGCAGTAGCTTAATAAATTAAGTACTTCCTGGAATGGTTACTGTACTGGTAACTCCCCAAAAGAATCTGGATTGTGGTGAGGGAACAGAGAAAAAAGCTCATTTAGGACCTGCACTTACGAAGGGGGTAGGCAGCTGTATATCAGGGAGTAAACCTGAGAATAAAAACAGCTGGAGATTGTTAAGGTATTTCACACGGGGGAAAGGATAATGTACTGGGAACTCCTCAGAAGAATCTGATTTGTGGTGAGGGGAGAGAGATAAAAGCTCATTTAGGAACGACATGAACATGCTGCGTAGGTAGCTGTTTATCAGTAAATATCTCCACTGAGTTTAAGAAAAGCAGTAGCTAAATAAATTAAGTACATCCTGGTATGGTTACTGTACTGGTAACTCCCCAAAAGAATCTGGATTGTGGTGAGGGAACAGAGAAAAAAGCTCATTTAGGACCTGCACTTACGAAGTGGGTAGGCAGCTGTTTATCAGGGAGTAAACCTTCTGAGAATAAAAACAGCTGGAGCTTGTTAAGGTAATTACACAGGGGAAAGGATAATGTACCGGGAACTCCTCAGAAGAATCTGATTTGTAGTGAGGGGAGAGAGATAAAAGCTCATTTAGGAACGACATGAACATGCTGCGTAGGTAGCTGTTTATCAGTAAATATCTCCACTGAGGTTAAGAAAAGCAGTAGCTTAATAAATTAAGTACTTCCTGGTATGGTTACTGTACTGGTAACTCCCCAAAAGAATCTGGATTGTGGTGAGGGAACAGAGAAAAAAGCTCATTTAGGATCTGCACTTACGAAGGGGGTAGGCAGCTGTATATCAGGGAGTAAACCTTCTGAGAATAAAAAAAGCTGGAGCTTGTTAAGGTAATTACACAGGGGAAAGGATAATGTACCGGGAACTCCTCAGAAGAATCTGATTTGTGGTGAGGGGAGAGAGATAAAAGCTCATTTAGGAACGACATGAACATGCTGCGTAGGTAGCTGTTTATCAGTAAATATCTCCACTGAGATTAAGAAAAGCAGTAGCTTAATAAATTAAGTACTTCCTGGTATGGTTACTGTACTGGTAACTCCCCAAAAGAATCTGGATTGTGGTGAGGGAACAGAGAAAAAAGCTCATTTAGGACCTGCCCTTACGAAGGGGGTAGGCAGCTGTATATCAGGGAGTAAACCTCCTGAACATAAAAAAGCTGGAGCTTGTTAAGGTAATTACACAGGGGAAAGGATAATGTACTGGGAACTCCTCAGAAGAATCTGATTTGTGGTGAGGGGAGAGAGATAAAAGCTCATTTAGGAACGACATGAACATGCTGCGTACATAGCTGTTTATCAGTAAATATCTCCACTGAGATTAAGAAAAGCAGTAGCTTAATAAATTAAGTACTTCCTGGTATAGTTACTGTACTGGTAATTCCTCAAAAGAATCTGGATTGTGGTGAGGGAACAAGGAAAAAAGCTCATTTAGGACCTGCACTTACGAAGGAGGTAGGCAGCTGTATATCAGGGAGTACACCTTCTGAGAATAAATACAGCTGGAGCTTGTTAAGGTAATTACACATGGTAAAGGATAATGTACTGGGAACTCCTCAGAAGAATCTGATTCGTGGTGAGGGGAGAGAGATAAAAGCTCATTTAGGAACGACATGAACATGCTGCGTAGGTAGCTGTTTATCAATGAATATTTCCACTGAGATTAAGAAAAGCAGTAGCTTAATAAATTAAGTACTTCCTGGTATTGTTACCGTACTGGTAACTCCCCAAAAGAATCTGGATTGTGGTGAGGGAACAGAGAAAAAAGCTCATTTAGGACCTGCACTTACGAAGGGGGTAGGCAGCTGTATATCAGGGAGTAAACCTTCTGAGAATAAAAACAGCTGGAGCTTGTTAAGGTAATTACACATGGGAAAGGATAATGTACTGGGTACTCCTCAGAAGAATCTGATTTGTGGTGAGGGGAGAGAGATAAAAGCTCATTTAGGAACGACATGAACATGCTGCGTAGGTAGCTGTTTATCAGTAAATATCTCCACTGAGTTTAAGAAAAGCAGTAGCTTAATAAATTAAGTACTTCCTGGTATGGTTACCGTACTGGTAACTCCCCAAAAGAATCTGGATTGTGGTGAGGGAACAGAGAAAAAAGCTCATTTAGGACCTGCACTTACGAAGGGGTAGGCAGCTTTATATCAGGGAGTAAACCTTCTGAGAATAATAACAGCTGGAGCTTGTTAAGGTAACTACACATTGGAAAGGATAATGTACTGGGAACTCCTCAGAAGAATCTGATTTGTCGTGAGTGGAGAGAGATAAAAGCTCATTTAGGAACGACATGAACATGCTGCGTAGGTAGCTGTTTATCAGTAAATATCTCCACTGAGATTAAGAAAAGCAGTAGCTTAATAAATGAAGTACTTCCTGGTATGGTTACTGTACTTGTAACTCCCCAAAAGAATCTGGATTGTGGTGAGGGAACAGAGAAAAAAGCTCATTTAGGACCTGCACTTACGAAGGGGGTAGGCAGCTGTATATCAGGTAGTAAACCTTCTGAGAATAAAAACAGCAGGAGCTTGTTAAGGTAATTACACAGGGGAAAGGATAATGTACTGGGAACTCCTCCGAAGAATCTGATTTGTGGTGAGGGGAGAGAGATAAAAGCTCATTTAGGAACGACATGAACATGCTGCGTAGGTAGCTGTTTATCAGTAAATATCTCCACTGAGATTAAGAAAAGCAGAAGCTTAATAAATTAAGTATCTCCTGGTATGGTTACTGTACTGGTAACTCCCCAAAAGAATCTGGATTGTGGTGAGTTAACAGAGAAAAAAGCTCATTGAGGACCTGCACTCACGAAGGGGGTAGGCAGCTGTATGTCAGGGAGTAAACCTTCTGAGAATAAAAACAGCTGGAGCTTGTTAAGGTAATTACACAGGGGAAAGGATAATGTACTGGGAACTCCTCAGAAGAATCTGATTTGTGGTGAGGGGAGAGAGATAAAAGCTCATTTAGGAACGACATGAACATGCTGCGTAGGTAGCTGTTTATCAGTAAATATCTCCACTGAGATTAAGAAAAGCAGTAGCTTAATAAGTGAAGTACTTCCTAGTATGGTTACTGTACTGGTAACTCCCCAAAAGAATCTGGATTGTGGTGAGGGAACAGAGAAAAAAGCTCATTTATGACCTGCACATACGAAGGGGGTAGGCAGCGGTATATCAGGGAGTAAACCTCCTGAGAATATAAACAGCTGGAGCTTGTTAAGGTAATTACATATGGGAAAGGATAATGTACTAGGAACTCCTCAGAAGAATCAGATTTGTGGTGAGGGGAGAGAGATAAAATCTCATTTAGGAACGACATGAACATGCTGCGTACATAGCTGTTTATCAGTAAATATCTCCACTGAGATTAAGAAAAGCAGTAGCTTAATAAATTAAGTACTTCCTGGTATGGTTACTGTACTGGTAACTCCCCAAAAGAATCTGGATTGTGGTGAGGGAACAGAGAAAAAAGCTCATTTAAGACCTGCACTTACGAAGGGGGTAGGCAGCTGTATATCAGGGAGTAAACCTTCTGGGAATAAAAACAGCTGGAGCTTGTTAAGGTAATTACACAGGGGAAAGGATAATGTACTGGGAACTCCTCAGAAGAATCTGATTTGTGGTGAGGGGAGAGAGATAAAAGCTCATATAGGAACGACATGAACATGCTGCGTAGGTAGCTGTTTATCAGTAAATATCTCCACTGAGATTAGGAAAAGCAATAGCTTAATAAATTAAGTACTTCCTGGTATGGTTACTGTACTGGTAACTCCCCAAAAGAATCTGGATTGTGGTGAGGGAACAGAGAAAAAAGCTCACTTAGGACCTGCACTTACGAAGGGGGTAGGCAGCTCTATATCAGGGAGTAAACCCTGAGAATAAAAACAGCTGGAGCTTGTTAAGGTAATTACACAGGGGAAGGATAATGTACTGGGAACTCCTCAGAAGAATCTGATTTGTGGTGAGGGGAGAGAGATAAAACCTCATTTAGGAACGACATGAACATGCTGCGTAGGTAGCTGTTTATTAGTAAATATCTCCACTGAGATTAAGAAATGCAGTAGCTTAATAAATTAAGTACTTCCGGGTATGGTTACTGTACTGGTAATCCGCAAAAGAATATGGATTGTGGTGAGGGAACAGCGAAAAAAGTTCATTTAGGACCTGCACTTACGAAGGAGGTAGGCAGCTGTATATCAGGGAGTTAACCTTCTGAGAATAAAAACAGCTGGAGCTTGTTAAGGTAATTACACAGGGGAAAGGATAATGTACTGGGAACTCCACAGAAGAATCTGATTTGTGGTGAGGGGAGAGAGATAAATGCTCATTTAGGAACGAAATGAACATGCTGCGTAGGTAGCTGTTTATCAGTAAATATCTCCACTGAGATTAAGAAAAGCAATAGCTTAATAAATTAGGTACTTCCTCGTATGGTTACTGTACTGGTAACTCCCCAAAAGAATCTGGATTGTGGTGAGGGAACAGAGAAAACAGCTCATTTAGGACCTGCACTTACGAAGGGGGTAGGCAGTTCTATATCAGGGAGTAAACCTTTTGAGAATAAAAACACCTGGTACTTGTTAAAGTAATTACACAGGGGAAAGGATAATGTACTGGGAACTCCTCAGAAGAATCTGATTTGTGGAGAGAGGAGAGAGATAAATGCTCATTTAGGAACGACATGAACGTGCTGCGTAGGTAGCTGTTTATCAGTAAATATCTCCACTGAGATTAAGAAAAGCAGTAGCTTAATAAATTAAGTACTTCCTGGTATGGTTACTGTACTGGTAACTCCCCAAAAGAATCTGGATTGTGGTGAGGGAACAGAGAAAAAAGCTCATTTAGGACCTGCACTTACGAAGGGGGTAGGCAGTTGTATATCAGGGAGTAAACCTTCTGAGAATAAAAACAGCTGGAGCTTGTTAAGGTAATTACAAAGGGGAAAGGATAATGTACTGGGAACTCCTCAGAAGAATCTGATTTGTGGTGAGGGGAGAGAGATAAAAGCTCATTTAGGAACAACATGAACATGCTGCGTACATAGCTGTTTATCAGTAAATATCTCCACTGAGATTAAGAAAAGCAATAGCTTAATAAATTAAGTACTTCCTGGTATGGTTAGTGTACTGGTAACTCCCCAAAAGAATCTGGATTGTGGTGAGGGAACAGAGAAAAAAGCTCACTTAGGACCTGCACTTACGAAGGGGGTAGGCAGCTGTATATCAGGGAGTAAACCTTCTGAGAATAAAAACAGCTGGAGCTTGTTAAGGTAATTACACAGGGTAAAGGATAATGTACCGGGAACTCATCAGAAGAATCTGATTTGTGGTGAGGGGAGAGAGATAAAAGCTCATTTAGGAACGACATGAACATGCTGCGTAGGTAGCTGTTTATCAGTAAATATCTCCACTGAGATTAAGAAAAGCAGTAGCTTAATAAATTAAGTACTTCCTGGTTTGGTTACTGTACTGGTAACTCCTCAAAAGAATCTGGATTGTGGTGAGGGAACAGAGAAAAAAGATCATTTAGGACCTGCACTTACGAAGGGGGTAGGCAGCTGTATATCAGGGATTAAACCATTTGAGAATAAAAACAGCTGGAGCTTGTTAAGGTAATTAAACAGGGGAAAGGATAATGTACTGGGAACTCCTCAGAAGCATCTGATTTGTGGTGAAGGGAGAGAGATAGAAGCTCATTTAGGAACGACTTGAACATGCTGCGTAGGTAGCTGTTTATCAGTAAATATCTCCACTGAGATTAAGAAAAGCAGTAGCTTAATAAATTATGTACTTCCTGGTATGGTTACTGTACTGGTAACTCCCCAAAAGAATCTTGATTGTGGTGAGGGAACAGAGAAAAATGCTCATATAGTACCTGCACTTACGAAGGGGGTAGGCATCTGTATATCAGGGAGTAAACCTTCTGAGAATAAAAACAGCTGGAGCTTGTTAAGGAAATTACACAGGGAAAGGATAATGTACTGGGAACTCCTCAGAAGAATCTGATTTGTGGTGAGGGGAGAGAGATAAAAGCTCATTTAGGAACGACATGAACATGCTGCGTAGGTAGCTGTTTATCAGTAAATATCTCCACTGAGATTGGAAAAGCAGTAGCTTAATAAATTAAGTACTTCCTGGTATGGTTACTGTACTGGTAACTCCCCAAAAGAATCTGGATTGTGGTGAGGGAACAGAGAAAAAAGCTCATTTAGGACCTGCACTTACGAATGGGGTAGGCAGCTGTATATCAGGGAGTAAACCTTCTGAGAATAATAACAGCTGGAGCTTCTTAAGGTAATTGCACAGGGGAAAGGATAATGTACCGGGAACTCCTCAGAAGAATCTGATTTGTGGTGAGGGGAGAGAGATAAAAGCTCATTTAGGAACGACATGAACATGCTGCGTACGTAGCTGTTTATCAGTAAATATCTCCACTGAGATTAAGAAAAGCAGTAGCTTAATAAATTAAGTACTTCCTGGTATGGTTACTGTATTGGTAACTCCCCAAAAGAATCTGGATTGTGGTGAGCGAACAGAGAAAAAAGCTCATTTAGGACCTGCACTTACGAAGGGGGTAGGCAGCTGTATATCAGGGAGTAAACCTTCTGAGAATAAAAACAGCTGGAGCTTGTTAAGGTAATTACACAGGGGAAAGGATAATGTACTGGGAACTCCACAGAAGAATCTGATTTGTGGTGAGGGGAGAGAGATAAAAGCTCATTTAGGAACAACATGAACATGCTGCGTACATAGCTGTTTATCAGTAAATATCTCCACTGAGATTAAGAAAAGCAATAGCTTAATAAATTAAGTACTTCCTGGTATGGTTAGTGTACTGGTAACTCCCCAAAAGAATCTGGATTGTGGTGAGGGAACAGAGAAAAAAGCTCACTTAGGACCTGCACTTACGAAGGGGGTAGGCAGCTGTATATCAGGGAGTAAACCTTCTGAGAATAAAAACAGCTGGAGCTTGTTAAGTTAATTACACAGGGGAAAGGATAATGTACTGGGAACTCCTCAGAAGAATCTGATTTGTGGTGAGGGGAGAGAGATAAAAGCTCATTTAGGAACGACATGAACATGCTGCGTAGGTAGCTGTTTATCAGTAAATATCTCCACTGAGATTAAGAAAAGCAGTAGCTTAATAAATTAAGTACTTCCTGGTATGGTTACTGTACTGGTAACTCCCCAAAAGATTCTGGATTGTGGTGAAGGAACACATAAAAAAGTTCATTTAGGACCTGCACTTACGAAGGGGGTAGGCAGCTGTATATCAGGGAGTAAACCTTCTGAGAATAAAAACACCTGAAGCTTGTTAAGGTAAAATTACACAGGGGAAAGGATAATGTACTGGGAACTCCTCAGAAGAATCTGATTTGTAGTGAAAGTAGAAAGATAAATGTTCATTTAGGAACGACATGAACATGCTGCGTAGGTAGCTGTTTATCAGTAAATATCTCCACTGAGATTAAGAAAAGCAGTAGCTTAATAAATTAAGTATTTCCTGGTATGTTTACTGTACTGGAAACTCCCCAAAAGAATCTGGTTGTGGTGAAGGAACAGAGAAAAAAGTTCATTTTGGACCTGCACTTACGAAGGGGGTAGGCAGCTGTATATCAGGGAGTAAACCTTCTGAGAATAAAAACAGCTGGAGCTTGTTAAGGAAATTACACAGGGGAAAGGATAATGTACTGGGAACTCCTCAGAAGAATCTGATTTGTGGTGAGGGGAGAGAGATAAAAGCTCATTTAGGAACGACATGAACATGCTGCTTAGGTAGCTGTTTATCAGTAAATATCTCCACTGAGATTAAGAAAAGCAGTAGCTTAACAAATTAAGTACTTCCTGGTAGGGTTACTGTACTGGTAACTCCCCAAAAGAATCTGGATTGTGGTGAGGGAACAGAGAAAAAAGCTCATTTAGTACCTGCACTTACGAAGGGGGTAGGCAGCTGTATATCAGGGAGTAAACCTTCTGAGAATAAAAACAGCTGGAGCTTGTTAAGGTAATTACACAGGGGAAAGGAAATGTACCGGGAACTCATCAGAAGAATCTGATTTGTGGTGAGGGGAGAGAGATAAAAGCTCATTTAGGAACGACATGAACATGCTGCGTAGGTAGCTGTTTATCAGTAAATATCTCCACTGAGATTAAGAAAAGCAGTAGCTTAATAAATTAAGTACTTCCTGGTTTGGTTACTGTACTGGTAACTCCTCAAAAGAATCTGGATTGTGGTGAGGGAACAGAGAAAAAAGCTCATTTAGGACCTGCACTTACGAAGGGGGTAGGCAGCTGTATATCAGGGATTAAACCATTTGAGAATAAAAACAGCTGGAGCTTGTTAAGGTAATTAAACAGGGGAAAGGATAATGTACTGGGAACTCCTCAGAAGCATCTGATTTGTGGTGAAGGGAGAGAGATAGAAGCTCATTTAGGAACGACTTGAACATGCTGCGAAGGTAGCTGTTTATCAGTAAATATCTCCACTGAGATTAAGAAAAGCAGTAGCTTAATAAATTATGTACTTCCTGGTATGGTTACTGTACTGGTAACTCCCAAAAGAATCTTGATTGTGGTGAGGGAACAGAGAAAAATGCTCATATAGTACCTGCACTTACGAAGGGGGTAGGCATCTGTATATCAGGGAGTAAACCTTCTGAGAATAAAAACAGCTGGAGCTTGTTAAGGAAATTACACAGGGGAAAGGATAATGTACTGGGAACTCCTCAGAAGAATCTGATTTGTGGTGAGGGGAGAGAGATAAAAGCTCATTTAGGAACGACATGAACATGCTGCGTAGGTAGCTGTTTATCAGTAAATATCTCCACTGAGATTAAGAAAAGCAGTAGCTTAATAAATTAAGTACTTCCTGGTATGGTTACTGTACTGGTAACTCCCCAAAAGAATCTGGATTGTGGTGAGGGAACAGAGAAAAAAGCTCATTTAGGACCTGCACTTACGAATGGGGTAGGCAGCTGTATATCAGGGAGTAAACCTTCTGAGAATAATAACAGCTGGAGCTTCTTAAGGTAATTGCACAGGGGAAAGGATAATGTACCGGGAACTCCTCAGAAGAATCTGATTTGTGGTGAGGGGAGAGAGATAAAAGCTCATTTAGGAACGACATGAACATGCTGCGTACGTAGCTGTTTATCAGTAAATATCTCCACTGAGATTAAGAAAAGCAGTAGCTTAATAAATTAAGTACTTCCTGGTATGGTTACTGTATTGGTAACTCCCCAAAAGAATCTGGATTGTGGTGAGCGAACAGAGAAAAAAGCTCATTTAGGACCTGCACTTACGAAGGGGGTAGGCAGCTGTATATCAGGGAGTAAACCTTCTGAGAATAAAAACAGCTGGAGCTTGTTAAGGTAATTACACAGGGGAAAGGATAATGTACTGGGAACTCCACAGAAGAATCTGATTTGTGGTGAGGGGAGAGAGATAAATGCTCATTTAGGAACGAAATGAACATGCTGCGTAGGTAGCTGTTTATCAGTAAATATCTCCACTGAGATTAAGAAAAGCAATAGCTTAATAAATTAGGTACTTCCTCGTATGGTTACTGTACTGGTAACTCCCCAAAAGAATCTGGATTGTGGTGAGGGAACAGAGAAAACAGCTCATTTAGGACCTGCCCTTACGAAGGGGGTAGGCAGTTCTATATCAGGGAGTAAACCTTTTGAGAATAAAAACACCTGGTGCTTGTTAAAGTAATTACACAGGGGAAAGGATAATGTACTGGGAACTCCTCAGAAGAATCTGATTTGTGGAGAGAGGAGAGAGATAAATGCTCATTTAGGAACGACATGAACGTGCTGCGTAGGTAGCTGTTTATCAGTAAATATCTCCACTGAGATTAAGAAAAGCAGTAGCTTAATAAATTAAGTACTTCCTGGTATGGTTACTGTACTGGTAACTCCCCAAAAGAATCTGGATTGTGGTGAGGGAACAGAGGAAAATGCTCATTTAGGACCTGCACTTACGAAGGGGGTAGGCAGTTGTATATCAGGGAGTAAACCTTCTGAGAATAAAAACAGCTGGAGCTTGTTAAGGTAATTACAAAGGGGAAAGGATAATGTACTGGGAACTCCTCAGAAGAATCTGATTTGTGGTGAGGGGAGAGAGATAAAAGCTCATTTAGGAACAACATGAACATGCTGCGTACATAGCTGTTTATCAGTAAATACCTCCACTGAGATTAAGAAAAGCAATAGCTTAATAAATTAAGTACTTCCTGGTATGGTTACTGTACTGGTAACTCCCCAAAAGAATCTGGATTGTGGTGAGGGAACAGAGAAAAAATCTCACTTAGGACCTGCACTTACGAAGGGGGTAGGCAGCTGTATATCAGGGAGTAAACCTTCTGAGAATAAAAACAGCTGGAGCTTGTTAAGTTAATTACACAGGGGAAAGGATAATGTACTGGGAACTCCTCAGAAGAATTTGATTTGTGGTGAGGGGAGAGAGATAAAAGCTCATTTAGGAACGACATGAACATGCTGCGTAGGTAGCTGTTTATCAGTAAATATCTCCACTGAGATTAAGAAAAGCAGTAGCTTAATAAATTAAGTACTTCCTGGTATGGTTACTGTACTGGTAACTCCCCAAAAGATTCTGGATTGTGGTGAAGGAACACATAAAAAAGTTCATTTAGGACCTGCACTTACGAAGGGGGTAGGCAGCTGTATATCAGGGAGTAAACCTTCTGAGAATAAAAACAGCTGGAGCTTGGTAAGGTAAATACACAGGGGAAAGGATAATGTACTGGGAACTCCTCAGAAGAATCTGATTTGTGGTGAGGGGAGAGAGATAAAAGCTCATTTAGGAACGACATGAACATGCTGCGTAGGTAGCTGTTTATCAGTAAATATCTCCACTGAGATTAAGAAAAGCAGTAGCTTAATAAATTAAGTACTTCCTGGTATGGTTATTGTACTGGTAACTCCCCAAAAGAATCTGGATTGTGGTGAGGGAACAGAGAAAAAAGCTCATTTAGGACCTGCACTTACGAAGGGGGTAGGCAGTTCTATATCAGGGAGTAAACCTTCTGAGAATAAAAACACCTGAAGCTTGTTAAGGTAAAATTACACAGGGGAAAGGATAATGTACTGGGAACTCCTCAGAAGAATCTGATTTGTAGTGAAAGTAGAAAGATAAATGTTCATTTAGGAACGACATGAACATGCTGCGTAGGTAGCTGTTTATCAGTAAATATCTCCACTGAGATTAAGAAAAGCAGTAGCTTAATAAATTATGTACTTCCTGGTATGGTTACTGTACTGGTAACTCCGCAAAAGAATCTGGATTGTGGTGAGGGAACAGAGAAAAAAGCTCATTTAAGACCTGCACTTACGAAGGGGGTAGGCAGCTGTATATCAGGGAGTAAACCTTCTGAGAATAAAAACAGCTGGAGCTTGGTAAGGTAAATACACAGGGGAAAGGATAATGTACTGGGAACTCCTCAGAAGAATCTGATTTGTGGTGAGGGGAGAGAGATAAAAGCTCATTTAGGAACGACATGAACATGCTGCGTAGGTAGCTGCTTATCAGTAAATACCTCCACTGAGATTAAGAAAAGCAGTAGCTTAATAAATTATGTACTTCCTGGTATGGTTACTGTACTGGTAACTCCCCAAAAGAATCTGGATTGTGGTGAGGGAACAGAGAAAAAAGTTCATTTAGGACCTGCACTTACGAAGGGGTTAGGCAGATGTATATCAGGGAGTAAACCTTCTGAGAATAAAAACAGCTGGAGCTTGTTAAGGTAATTACACAGGGGAAAGGATAATGCACTGGGAACTCCTCAGAAGAATCTGATTTGTGGTGAGGGGAGAGAGATAAATGCTCATTTAGGAACGACATGAACATGCTGCGTAGGTAGCTGTTTATCAGTAAATATCTCCACTGAGATTAAGAAAAGCAGTAGCTTAATAAATTAAGTACTTCCTGGTATGGTTACTGTACTGGTAACTCCCCAAAAGAATTTGGATTGTGGTGAAGGAACAGAGAAAAAAGCTCATTTAGGACCTGCACTTACGATGGGGGTAGGCAGCTGTATATCAGGGAGTAAACCTTCTGAGAATAAAAAACCGCTGGAACTTGTTAAGGTAATTACACAGGGGAAAGGATAATGTACTGGGAACTCCTCAGAAGAATCTAATTTGTCGTGAGGAGAGAGAGATAAAAGCTCATTTAGGAACGACATGAACATGCTGCGTAGCTAGCTGTTTATCAGTAAATATCTCCACTGAGATTAAGAAAAGCAGTAGCTTAATAAATTAATTACTTCCTGGTATGGTTACTGTACTGGTAACTCCCCAAAAGAATCTGGATTGTGGTGAGGGAACAGAGAAAAAAGCTCATTTAGGACCTGCACTTACGAACGGTGTAGGAAGCTGTATATCAGGGAGTAAACCTTCAGAGAATAAAAACAGCTGGAGCTTGTTAAGGTAATTACACAGGGGAAAGGATAATGTACTGGGAACTCCTCAGAAGAATCTGATTCGTGGCGAAGGGAGAGAGATAAAAGCTCATTTAGGAACGACATGAACATGCTGCATACGTAGCTGTTTATCAGTAAATATCTCCACTGAGATTAAGAAAAGTAGTAGCTTAATAAATTAAGAACTTCCTGATATGGTTACTGTACTGGTAACTCCCCAAAAGAATCTGGATTGTGGTGAGGGAACAGAGAAAAAAGCTCATTTATGACCTGCACTTACGTAGGGGGTAGGCAGCTGTATATCAGGGAGTAAACCATCTGAGAATAAATACAGCTGGAGCTTGTTAAGGTAATTCCACAGGGAAAAGGATAATGTACTGGGAACTCCTCAGAAGAATCTGATTTGTCGTGAGGGGAGAGAGATAAAAGCTCATTTAGGAACGACATGAACATGCTGCGTAGCTAGCTGTTTATCAGTAAATATCTCCACTGAGATTAAGAAAAGCAGTAGCTTAATAAATTAATTACTTCCTGGTATGGTTACTGTACTGGTAACTCCCCAAAAGAATCTGGATTGTGGTGAGGGAACAGAGAAAAAAGCTCATTTAGGACCTGCACTTACGAACGGGGTAGGAAGCTGTATATCAGGGAGTAAACCTTCAGAGAATAAAAACAGCTGGAGCTTGTTAAGGTAATTACACAGGGGAAAGGATAATGTACTGGGAACTCCTCAGAAGAATCTGATTCGTGGCGAAGGGAGAGAGATAAAAGCTCATTTAGGAACGACATGAACATGCTGCATACGTAGCTGTTTATCAGTAAATATCTCCACTGAGATTAAGAAAAGTAGTAGCTTAATAAATTAAGAACTTCCTGATATGGTTACTGTACTGGTAACTCCCCAAAAGAATCTGGATTGTGGTGAGGGAACAGAGAAAAAAGCTCATTTATGACCTGCACTTACGTAGTGGGTAGGCAGCTGTATATCAGGGAGTAAACCATCTGAGAATAAATACAGCTGGAGCTTGTTAAGGTAATTCCACAGGGGAAAGGATAATGTACTGGGAACTCCTCAGAAGAATCTGATTTGTGGTGAGGGGAGAGAGATAAAAGCTCATTTAGGAACGACATGAACATGCTGTGTAGGAAGCTGTTTATCATTAAATATCTCCACTGATATTAAGAAAAGCAGTAGCTTAATAAATTCAGTACTTCCTGGTATGGTTACTGTACTGGTAACTCCCCAAAAGAATCTGGATTGTGGTGAGGGAACAGAGAAAAAAGCTCATTTAGGACCTGCACTTACGAAGGGGGTAGGCAGCTGTATATCAGGGATTAAACCATTTGAGAATAAAAACAGCTGGAGCTTGTTAAGGTAATTAAACAGGGGAAAGGATAATGTACTGGGAACTCCTCAGAAGCATCTGATTTGTGGTGAAGGGAGAGAGATAGAAGCTCATTTAGGAACGACATGAACATGCTGCGTAGGTAGCTGTTTATCAGTAAATATCTCCACTGAGATTAAGAAAAGCAGTAGCTTAATAAGTGAAGTACTTCCTAGTATGGTTACTGTACTGGTAACTCCCCAAAAGAATCTGGATTGTGGTGAGGGAACAGAGAAAAAAGCTCATTTATGACCTGCACATACGAAGGGGGTAGGCAGCGGTATATCAGGGAGTAAACCTCCTGAGAATATAAACAGCTGGAGCTTGTTAAGGTAATTACATATGGGAAAGGATAATGTACTAGGAACTCCTCAGAAGAATCAGATTTGTGGTGAGGGGAGAGAGATAAAATCTCATTTAGGAACGACATGAACATGCTGCGTACATAGCTGTTTATCAGTAAATATCTCCACTGAGATTAAGAAAAGCAGTAGCTTAATAAATTAAGTACTTCCTGGTATGGTTACTGTACTGGTAACTCCCCAAAAGAATCTGGATTGTGGTGAGGGAACAGAGAAAAAAGCTCATTTAAGACCTGCACTTACGAAGGGGGTAGGCAGCTGTATATCAGGGAGTAAACCTTCTGGGAATAAAAACAGCTGGAGCTTGTTAAGGTAATTACACAGGGGAAAGGATAATGTACTGGGAACTCCTCAGAAGAATCTGATTTGTGGTGAGGGGAGAGAGATAAAAGCTCATATAGGAACGACATGAACATGCTGCGTAGGTAGCTGTTTATCAGTAAATATCTCCACTGAGATTAGGAAAAGCAATAGCTTAATAAATTAAGTACTTCCTGGTATGGTTACTGTACTGGTAACTCCCCAAAAGAATCTGGATTGTGGTGAGGGAACAGAGAAAAAAGCTCACTTAGGACCTGCACTTACGAAGGGGGTAGGCAGCTCTATATCAGGGAGTAAACCTTCTGAGAATAAAAACAGCTGGAGCTTGTTAAGGTAATTACACAGGGGAAGGATAATGTACTGGGAACTCCTCAGAAGAATCTGATTTGTGGTGAGGGGAGAGAGATAAAACCTCATTTAGGAACGACATGAACATGCTGCGTAGGTAGCTGTTTATTAGTAAATATCTCCACTGAGATTAAGAAATGCAGTAGCTTAATAAATTAAGTACTTCCGGGTATGGTTACTGTACTGGTAATCCGCAAAAGAATATGGATTGTGGTGAGGGAACAGCGAAAAAAGTTCATTTAGGACCTGCAGTTACGAAGGAGGTAGGCAGCTGTATATCAGGGAGTTAACCTTCTGAGAATAAAAACAGCTGGAGCTTGTTAAGGTAATTACACAGGGGAAAGGATAATGTACTGGGAACTCCACAGAAGAATCTGATTTGTGGTGAGGGGAGAGAGATAAATGCTCATTTAGGAACGAAATGAACATGCTGCGTAGGTAGCTGTTTATCAGTAAATATCTCCACTGAGATTAAGAAAAGCAATAGCTTAATAAATTAGGTACTTCCTCGTATGGTTACTGTACTGGTAACTCCCCAAAAGAATCTGGATTGTGGTGAGGGAACAGAGAAAACAGCTCATTTAGGACCTGCACTTACGAAGGGGGTAGGCAGTTCTATATCAGGGAGTAAACCTTTTGAGAATAAAAACACCTGGTACTTGTTAAAGTAATTACACAGGGGAAAGGATAATGTACTGGGAACTCCTCAGAAGAATCTGATTTGTGGAGAGAGGAGAGAGATAAATGCTCATTTAGGAACGACATGAACGTGCTGCGTAGGTAGCTGTTTATCAGTAAATATCTCCACTGAGATTAAGAAAAGCAGTAGCTTAATAAATTAAGTACTTCCT
>NW_025958945.1:0-47885 GCF_023159225.1 Perognathus longimembris pacificus | reverse complement strand
ATCTGATTTGTGGTGAGGGGAGAGAGATAAAAGCTCATATAGGAACGACATGATCATACTGCGTAGGTAGCTGTTTATCAGTAAATATCTCCACTGAGATTAAGAAAAGCAGCTTCATAAATTAAGTACTTCCTGGTATGGTTACTGTACTGGTAACTCCCCAAAAGAATCTGGATTGTGGTGTGGGAACAGAGAAAAAAGCTCATTTAGGACCTGCAATTACAAGGGGGTAGGCAGCTGTATATCAGGGAGTAAACCTTCTGAGAATAAAAACAGATGGAGCTTGTTAAGGTAAGTACACAGGGGAAAGGATAATGTACTGGGAACTCCTCAGAAGAATCTGATTTGTGGTGAGGGGAGAGAGATAAAAGCTCATTTAGGAAGGACATGAACATGCTGCGTAGGTAGCTGTTTATCAGGAAATATCTCCACTGAGATTAAGAAAAGCTGTAGCTTAATAAATTAAGTACTTCCTGGTATGGTTAGTGTACTGGTAACTCCCCAATAGAATCTGGATTGTGGTGAGGGAACAGGGAAAAAAAGCTCATTTAGGACCTTCACTTACGAAGCTGGTAGGCAGCTGTTTATCAGGGAGTATCCCTTCTGAGAATAAAAACAGCTGGAGCTTGTTAAGGTAATTACACAGGGGAAAGGATAATGTACTGGGAACTCCTCAGAAGAATCTGATTTGTGGTGAGGGGAGAGAGATAAAAGCTCATTTAGGAACGACATGAAAATGCTGCATAGGTAGCTGTTTATCAGTAAATATATCCACTGAGATTAAGAAAAGCAGTAGCTTAATAAATTAACTACTTCCTGGTATGGTTACTGTACTGGTAACTCCCCAAATGAATCTGGATGGTGGTGAGGGAACAGAGAAAAATGCTCATTTAATACCTGCACTTACGAAGGGGGTAGGCAGCAGTATATCAGGGAGTAAACCTTCTGAGAAGAAAAACAGCTGGAGCTTGTGAAGGTAATTACACAGGGGAAAGGATATTTTACTGGGTACTCCTCAGAAGAATCTGATTTGTGGTGAGGGGAAAGAGATAAAAGCTCATTAAGGAACGACATGAACATGCTGCTTAGGTAGCTGTTTATCAGTAAATATCTCCACTGAGATTAAGAAAAGCAGTAGCTTAATAAGTTAAGTATTTCCTGGTATGGTTACTGTACTGGTAACTCCCCAAATGAATCTGGATGGTGGTGAGGGAACAGAGAAAAAAGCTCATTTAAGACCTGCACTTACAAAGGGGTTAGGCAGCTGTATATCAGGGAGTAAACCTTCTGAGAATAAAAACAGCTGGAGCTTGTTAAAGTAATTACACATGGGAAATCATAATGTACTGGGAACTATTCAGAAGAATCTGATTTTTGGTGAGGGGAGAGAGATAAAAGCTCATATAATAACGACATGAACATGCCTCGTAGGTAGCTGTTTATCAGTAAATATCTCCACTGAGATTAAGAAAAGCAGCTTAATAAATTAAGTACTTCCTGGTATGGTTACTGTACTGGTAACTCCACAAAAGATTCTATATTGTGGTGAGGGAACAGAGAAAAAAGCTCATTTAGGACCTGCACTTACAAGGGGGTAGGCAGCTGTATATCAGAGAGTAAACCTTCTGAGAATAAAAACAGCTGGAGCTTGTTAAGGTAAGTACACAGGGGAAAGGATAATGTACTGGGAACTCCTCAGAAGAATCTGATTTGTGGTGAGGGGAGAGACATAAAAGCTCATTTAGGAACGACATGAACATGCTGCATAGGTAGCTGTTTATCAGTAAATATCTCCACTGAGATTAAGAAAAGCAGTAGCTTAATAAATTAAGTATTTCCTGGTATGGTTACTGTACTGGTAACTCCCCAAAAGAATCTGGATGGTGGTGAGGGAACAGAGAAAAAAGCTCATTTAGGTCCTGCACTTACAAAGGGGTTAGGCAACTGTATATCAGGGAGTAAACCTTCTGAGAATAAAAACAGCTGGAGCTTGTTAAAGGAATTACACATGGGAAAGCATAATGTACTGGGAACTATTCAGAAGAATCTGATTTGTGGTGAGGGGAGAGAGATAAAAGCTCATTAAGAACGACATCAACATGCCTCGTAGGTAGCTGTTTATCAGTAAATATCTCCACTGAGATTAAGAAAAGCAGCTTAATAAATTAAGTACTTCCAGGTATGGTTACTGTACTGGTAACTCCCCAAAAGAATCTGGATTGTGGTGAGGGAACAGAGAAAAAAGCTCATTTAGGACCTGCACTTACAAAGGTGGTAGGCAGCTGTATATCAGAGAGTAAACCTTCTGAGAGTAAAAACAGCTGGAGCTTGTTAAGGTAAGTACACAGGGGAAAGGATAATGTACTGGGAACTCCTCAGAAGAATCTGATTTGTGGTGAGGGGAGAGAGATAAAAGCTCATTTAGGAACGACATGAAAATGCTGCATAGGTAGCTGTTTATCAGTAAATATCCCCAGTGAGATTAAGAAAAGCAGTAGCTTAATAAATTAAGTACTTCCTGGTATGGTTACTGTACTGGTAACTCCCCAAATGAATCTGGATTGTAGTGAGGGAACAGAGAAAAAAGCTCATTTAGGACCTGCACTTACAAAGGGGTTAGGCAGCTGTATATCAGGGAGTAAACCTTCTGAGAATAAAAACAGCTGGAGCTTGTTAAACTAATTACACATGGGAAAGCATAATGTACTGGGAACTATTCAGAAGAATCTGATTTGTGGTGAGGGGAGAGAGATAAAAGCTCATATAGGAACGACATGAACATGCCTCGTAGGTAGCTGTTTATCAGTAAATATCTCCACTGAGATTAAGAAAAGCAGCTTAATAAATTAAGTACTTCCTGGTATGGTTACTGTACTGGTAACTCCCCAAAAGAATCTGGATTGTGGTGAGGGAACAGAGAAAAAAGCTCATTAAGGACCTGCACTTACAAAGGGGGTAGGCAGCTGTATATCAGAGAGTAAACCTTCTGAGAATAAAAACAGCTGGAGCTTGTTAAGGTAAGTACACAGGGGAAAGGATAATGTACTGGGAACTCCTCAGAAGAATCTGATTTGTGGTGAGGGGAGAGAGATAATAGCTCATTTAGGAACGACTTGAAAATGCTGCATAGGTATCTGTTTATCAGTAAATATCCCCAGTGAGATTAAGAAAAGCAGTAGCTTAATAAATTAAGTACTTCCTGGTATGGTTACTGTACTGGTAACTCCCCAAAAGAATCTGGATTGTGGTGAGGGAACAGAGAAAAAAGCTCATTTAGGACCTGCACTTACGAAGGGGGTAGGCAGCTGTTTATCAGGGAGTATCCCTTCTGAGAATATAAACAGCTGGACCTTGTTAAGGTAATTACACAGGGGAACGGATAATGTACTGGGAACTCCTCAGAAGAATCTGATTTGTGGTGAGGGGAGAGAGATATAAGCTCATTTAGGAACGACATGAACATGCTGCATAGGTAGCTGTTTATCAGTAAATATCTCCACTGAGATTAAGAAAACAGTAGCTTAATAAATTAAGTATTTCCTGGTATGGTTACTGTACTGGTAACTCCCCAAAAGAATCTGGATTGTGGTGAGGGAACAGAGAAAAAAGCTCATTTAGGACGTGCACTTACAAAGGGTGTAGGCAGCTGTATATCAGGGAGTAAACCTCCTGAGAATAAAAACAGCTGGAGCTTGTTAAGGTAATTACACATGGGAAAGCATAATGTACTGGGAACTATTCAGAAGAATCTGATTTGTGCTGAGGGGAGAGAGATAAAAGCTCATTTAGGAACGACATGATCATACTGCGTAGGTAGCTGTTTATCAGTAAATATCTCCACTGAGATTAAGAAAAGCAGCTTAAGAAATTAAGTACTTCCTGGTATGGATACTGTTCTGGTAACTCCCCAAAGAATCTGGATTGTGGTGGGGGAACAGAGAAAAAAGCTCATTTAGGACCTGCACTTACAAAGGGGGTAGGCAGCTGTATATCAGGGAGTAAACCTTCTGAGAATAAAAACAGCTGGAGCTTGTTAAGGTAAGTACACAGGGTTAAGCATAATGTACTGGGAACTCCTCAGAAGAATCTGATTTGTGGTGAGGGGAGAGAGATAAAAGCTCATTTAGGAAGGACATGAACATGCTGCGTAGGTAGCTGTTTATCAGTAAATATCTCCACTGAGATTAAGAAAAGCTGTAGCTTAATAAATTAAGTACTTCCCGGTATGGTTAGTGTACTGGTAACTCCCCAATAGAATCTGGATTGTGGTGAGGGAACAGAGAAAAAAGCTCATTTAGGACCTTCACTTACGAAGCTGGTAGTCAGCTGTTTATCAGGGAGTATCCCTTCTGAGAATAAAAACAGCTGGAGCTTGTTAAGGTAATTACACAGGGGAAAGGATAATGTACTGGGAACTCCTCAGAAGAATCTGATTTGTGGTGAGGGGAGCGAGATTAAAGCTCATTTATTAACGACATGAACATGCTGCATAGATAGCTGTTTATCAGGAAATATCTCCACTGAGATTAAGAAAAGCTGTAGCTTAATAAATTAAGTATTTCCTGGTATGGTTAGTGTACTGGTAACTCCCCAATAGAATCTGGATTGTGGTGAGGGAACAGAGAAAAAAGCTCATTTAGGACCTTCACTTACGAAGCTGGTAGGCAGCTGTTTATCAGGGAGTATCCCTTCTGAGAATAAAAACAGCTGGAGCTTGTTAAGGTAATTACACAGGGGAAAGGATAATGTACTGGGAACTCCTCAGAAGAATCTGATTTGTGGTGAGGGGAGAGAGATAAAAGCTCATTTAGGAACGACATGAAAATCTGCATAGGTAGCTGTTTATCAGTAAATATATCCACTGAGATTAAGAAAAGCTGTAGCTTAATAAATTAACTACTTCCTGGTATGGTTACTGTACTGGTAACTCCCCAAAAGAATCTGGATGGTGGTGAGGGAACAGAGAAAAATGCTCATTTAATACCTGCACTTACGAAGGGGGTAGGCAGCTGTATATCAGGGAGTAAACCTTCTGAGAAGAAAAAAGCTGGAGCTTGTGAAGGTAATAACACAGGGGAAAGGATATTTTACTCGGTACTCCTCAGAAGAATCTGATTTGTGGTGAGGGGAAAGAGATAAAAGCTCATTAAGGAACGACATGAACATGCTGCTTATGTAGCTGTTTATCAGTAAATATCTCCACTGAGATTAAGAAAAGCAGTAGCTTAATAAGTTAAGTACTTCCTAGTATGGTTACTGTACGGGTAACTCCCAAAAGTATCTGGATTGTGGTGAGGGAACAGAGAAAAAAGCTCATTTAGGACCTGCACTTACGAAGGGGTTAGGCAGCTGTATATCAGGGAGTATCCCTTCTGAGAATAAAAACAGCTGGAGCTTGTTAAGGTAATTACACAGGGGAAAGGATAATGTACAGGGAACTCCTCAGAAGAATCTGATTTGTGGTGAGGGGAGAGAGATAAAAGCTCATTTAGGAACGGCATGAACATGCTGCATAGGTAGCTGTTTATCAGTAAATATCTCCACTGAGTTAAGAAAAGCAGTAGCTTAATAAATTAAGTATTTCCTGGTATGGTTACTGTACTGGTAACTCCCCAAAAGAATCTGGATGGTGGTGAGGGAACAGAGAAAAAAGCTCATTTAGGACCTGCACTTACGAAGGGGGTAGGCAGCTGTTTATCAGGGAGTATCCCTTCTGAGAGTAAAAACAGCTGGAGCTTGTTAAGGTAATTACACAGGGGAACGGATAATGTACTGGGAACTCCTCAGAAGAATCTGATTTGGTGGTGAGGGAGAGAGATAAAAGCTCATTTAGGAACGACATGAACATGCTGCATAGGTAGCTGCTTATCAGTAAATATCTCCACTGAGATTAAGAAAAGCAGTAGATTAATAAGTAAAGTACTTCCTGGTATGGTTATGTACTGGTAACTCCCAAAAGTATCTGGATTGTGGTGAGGGAACAGAGAAAAAAGCTCATTTAGGACCTGCACTTACGAAGGGGTTAGGCAGCTATATATCAGGGAGTATCCCTTCTGAGAATAAAAACAGCTGGAGCTTGTTAAGGTAATTACACAGGGGAAAGGATAATGTATAGTGAACTCCTCAGAAGAATCTGATTTGTGGTGAGGGGAGAGAGATAAAAGCTCATTTAGGAACGACATGAACATGCTGCATAGGTAGCTGTTTATCAGTAAATATCTCCACTGAGATTAAGAAAAGCAGTAGCTTAATAAATTAAGTACTTCCTGGTATGGTTACTGTACTGGTAACTCCCCAAAAGAATCTGGATTGTGGTGAGGGAACAGAGAAAAAAGCTCATTTAGGACCTGCACTTACGAAGGGGGTAGGCAGCTGTTTATCAGGGAGTATCCCTTCTGAGAGTATAAACAGCTGGACCTTGTTAAGGTAATTACACAGGGGAACGGATAATGTACTGGGAACTCCTCAGAAGAATCTGATTTGTGGTGAGGGGAGAGAGATATAAGCTCATATAAGAACGACATGAACATGCTGCATAGGTAGCTGTTATCAGTAAATATCTCCACTGAGATTAAGAAAAGCAGTAGATTAATAAGTTAAGTACTTCCTGGTATGGTTACTGTACTGGTAACTCCCAAAAGTATCTGGATTGTGGTGAGGAAACAGAGAAAAACGCTCATTTAGGACCTGCACTTACGAAGGGGTTAGGCAGCTGTATATCAGGGAGTATCCCTTCTGAGAATAAAAACAGCTGGAGCTTGTTAAGGTAATTACACAGGGGAAAGGATAATGTACAGGGAACTCCTCAGAAGAATCTGATTTGTGGTGAGGGGAGAGAGATAAAAGCTCATTTAGGAACGACATGAACATGCTGCATAGGTAAGCTGTTTATCAGTAAATATCTCCACTGAGATTAAGAAAACAGTAGCTTAATAAATTAAGTATTTCCTGGTATGGTTACTGTACTGGTAACTCCCCAAAAGAATCTGGATTGTGGTGAGGGAACAGAGAAAAAAGCTCATTTAGGACCTGCACTTACAAAGGGTGTAGGCAGCTGTATATCAGGGAGTAAACCTCCTGAGAATAAAAACAGCTGGAGCTTGTTAAGGTAATTACACATGGGAAAGCATAATGTACTGGGAACTATTCAGAAGAATCTGATTTGTGCTGAGGGGGAGAGAGATAAAAGCTCATTTAGGAACGACATGATCATACTGCGTAGGTAGCTGTTTATCAGTAAATATCTCCACTGAGATTAAGAAAAGCAGCTTAAGAAATTAAGTACTTCCTGGTATGGATACTGTTCTGGTAACTCCCCAAAGAATCTGGATTGTGGTGTGGGAACAGAGAAAAAAGCTCATTTAGGACCTGCACTTACAAAGGGGGTAGGCAGCTGTATATCAGGGAGTAAACCTTCTGAGAATAAAAACAGCTGGAGCTTGTTAAGTTAAGTACACAGGGGAAAGCATAATGTACTGGGAACTCCTCAGAAGAATCTGATTTGTGGTGAGGGGAGAGAGATAAAAGCTCATTTAGGAAGGACATGAACATGCTGCGTAGGTAGCTGTTTATCAGTAAATATCTCCACTGAGATTAAGAAAAGCTGTAGCTTAATAAATTAAGTACTTCCCGGTATGGTTAGTGTACTGGTAACTCCCCAATAGAATCTGGATTGTGGTGAGGGAACAGAGAAAAAAGCTCATTTATGACCTTCACTTACGAAGCTGGTAGTCAGCTGTTTATCAGGGAGTATCCCTTCTGAGAATAAAAACAGCTGGAGCTTGTTAAGTTAATTACACAGGGGAAAGGATAATGTACTGTGAACTCCTCAGAAGAATCTGATTTGTGGTGAGGGGAGGGAGATTAAAGCTCATTTATTAACGACATGAACATGCTGCATAGATAGCTGTTTATCAGGAAATATCTCCACTGAGATTAAGAAAAGCTGTAGCTTAATAAATTAAGTATTTCCTGGTATGGTTAGTGTACTGGTAACTCCCCAATAGAATCTGGATTGTGGTGAGGGAACAGAGAAAAAAGCTCATTTAGGACCTTCACTTACGAAGCTGGTAGGCAGCTGTTTATCAGGGAGTATCCCTTCTGAGAATAAAAACAGCTGGAGCTTGTTAAGGTAATTACACAGGGGAAAGGATAATGTACAGGGAACTCCTCAGAAGAATCTGATTTGTGGTGAGGGGAGAGAGATAAAAGCTCATTTAGGAACGACATGAAAATCTGCATAGGTAGCTGTTTATCAGTAAATATATCCACTGAGATTAAGAAAAGCTGTAGCTTAATAAATTAACTACTTCCTGGTATGGTTACTGTACTGGTAACTCCCCAAAAGAATCTGGATGGTGGTGAGGGAACAGAGAAAAATGCTCATTTAATACCTGCACTTACGAAGGGGGTAGGCAGCTGTATATCAGGGAGTAAACCTTCTGAGAAGAAAAAAGCTGGAGCTTGTGAAGGTAATAACACAGGGGAAAGGATATTTTACTCGGTACTCCTCAGAAGAATCTGATTTGTGGTGAGGGGAAAGAGATAAAAGCTCATTAAGGAACGACATGAACATGCTGCTTATGTAGCTGTTTATCAGTAAATATCTCCACTGAGATTAAGAAAAGCAGTAGCTTAATAAGTTAAGTACTTCCTAGTATGGTTACTGTACGGGTAACTCCCAAAAGTATCTGGATTGTGGTGAGGGAACAGAGAAAAAAGCTCATTTAGGACCTGCACTTACGAAGGGGTTAGGCAGCTGTATATCAGGGAGTATCCCTTCTGAGAATAAAAACAGCTGGAGCTTGTTAAGGTAATTACACAGGGGAAAGGATAATGTACAGGGAACTCCTCAGAAGAATCTGATTTGTGGTGAGGGGAGAGAGATAAAAGCTCATTTAGGAACGGCATGAACATGCTGCATAGGTAGCTGTTTATCAGTAAATATCTCCCCTGAGTTTAAGAAAAGCAGTAGCTTAATAAATTAAGTATTTCCTGGTATGGTTACTGTACTGGTAACTCCCCAAAAGAATCTGGATGGTGGTGAGGGAACAGAGAAAAAAGCTCATTTAGGACCTGCACTTACAAAGGGGTTAGGCAGCTGTATATCAGGGAGTAAACCTTCTGAGAATAAAAACAGCTGGAGCTTGTTAAAGTAATTACACATGGGAAAGCATAATGTACTGGGAACTATTCAGAAGAATCTGATTTGTGGTGAGGGGAGAGAGATAAAAGCTCATATAGGAACGACATGAACATGCCTCGTAGGTAGCTGTTTATCAGTAAATATCTCCACTGAGATTAAGAAAAGCAGCTTAATAAATTAAGTACTTCCTGGTATGGTTACTGTACTGGTAACTCCCCAAAAGAATCTGGATTTTGGTGAGGGAACAGAGAAAAATGCTCAATTACGACCTGCACTTACGAAGGGGGTAGGCAGCTGTTTATCAGGGAGTATCCCTTCTGAGAGTATAAATATCTGGAGCTTATTAAGTTAATTACACAGGGGAACGGATAATGTACTGGGAACTCCTCAGAAGAATCTGATTTGTGGTGAGGGGAGAGAGATAAAAGCTCATTTAGGAATGACATGAACATGCTGCGTAGGTAGCTGTTTATCAGTAAAATCTCCACTGAGATTAAGAAAAGCAGCAGCTTAATAAATTAACTACTTCCTGGTATGGTTACTGTACTGGTAACTCCCCACAAGAATCTGGATTGTGGTGAGGGAACAGAGAAAAAAGCTCATTTAGGAACTGCACTTACAAAGGGGGTAGGCAGCTGTACATCAGGGAGTATCCCTTCTGAGAATAAAAACAGCTGGAGCTTGTTAAGGTAATTACACAGGGGAAAGGATAATGTACTGGGAATTCCTCAGAAGAATCTGATTTGTGGTGAGGGGAGAGAGATAAAAGCTCATTTAGGAACGACATGAACATGCTGCATAGGTAGGTGTTTATCAGTAAATATCTCCACTGAGATGAAGAAAAGCAGTAGCTTAATAAATTAAGCACTTCCTGGTATGGTTACTGTACTGGTAACTCCCCAAAAGAATCTGGATTGTGGTGAGGGAACAGAGAAAAAAGCTCATTTAGGACCTGCACTTACGAAGGGGGTAGGCAGCTGTTTATCAGGGAGTATCCCTTCTGAGAGTAAAAACAGCTGGAGCTTGTTAAGGTAATTACACAGGGGAACGGATAATGTACTGGGAACTCCTCAGAAGAATCTGATTTGTGGTGAGGGGAGAGAGATAAAAGCTCATTTATGAACGACATGAACATGCTGCATAGGTAGCTGCTTATCAGTAAATATCTCCACTGAGATTAAGAAAAGCAGTAGATTAATAAGTTAAGTACTTCCTGGTATGGTTATGTACTGGTAACTCCCAAAAGTATCTGGATTGTGGTGAGGGAACAGAGAAAAAAGCTCATTTGGGACCTGCACTTACGAAGGGGTTAGGCAGCTATATATCAGGGAGTATCCCTTCTGAGAATAAAAACAGCTGGAGCTTGTTAAGGTAATTACACAGGGGAAAGGATAATGTATAGTGAACTCCTCAGAAGAATCTGATTTGTGGTGAGGGGAGAGAGATAAAAGCTCATTTAGGAACGACATGAACATGCTGCATAGGTAGCTGTTTATCAGTAAATATCTCCACTGAGATTAAGAAAAGCAGTAGCTTAATAAATTAAGTACTTCCTGGTATGGTTACTGTACTGGTAACTCCCCAAAAGAATCTGGATTGTAGTGAGGGAACAGAGAAAAAAGATCATTTAGGACCTAAACTTACGAAAGGGGTAGGCAGCTGTATATCAGGGAGTAAACCTTCTGAGAATAAAAACAGCTGGATCTTGTTAAGGTAATTACACAGGGGAAAGGATAATGTACTGGGAACTCCTCAGAAGAATCTGATTTGTGGTGAGGGGAGAGAGATAAAAGCTCATTCAGGAACGACATGAACATGCTGCATAGGTAGCTGTTTGTCAGTAAATATCTCCACTGAGATTAAGAAAAGCCGTAGCTTAATAAGTTAAGTACATCCTGGTATGGTTACTGTACTGGTAATTCCCCAAATGAATCTGGATTGTGGTGAGGGAACAGAGAAAAAAGCTCATTTAGGACCTGCACTTACAAAGGGGGTAGGCAGCTGTATATCAGGGAGTAAACCTCCTGAGAATAAAAACAGCTGGAGCTTGTTAAGGTAATTACACATGGGAAAGCATAATGTACTGGGGACTATTCAGAAGAATCTGATTTGTGCTGAGGGGAGAGAGATAAAAGCTCATTTAGGAACGACATGATCATACTGCGTAGGTAGCTGTTTATCAGTAAATATCTCCACTGAGATTAAGAAAAGCAGCTTAAGAAATTAAGTACTTCCTGGTATGGATACTGTTCTGGTAACTCCCCATAGAATCTGGATTGTGGTGTGGGAACAGAGAAAAAAGCTCATTTAGGACCTGCACTTACAAAGGGGGTAGGCAGCTGTATATCAGGGAGTAAACCTTCTGAGAATAAAAACAGCTGGAGCTTGTTAAGGTAAGTACACAGGGGAAAGCATAATGTACTGGGAACTCCTCAGAAGAATCTGATTTGTGGTGAGGGGAGAGAGATAAAAGCTCATTTAGGAAGGACATGAACATGCTGCGTAGGTAGCTGTTTATCAGTAAATATCTCCACTGAGATTAAGAAAAGCTGTAGCTTAATAAATTAAGTACTTCCCGGTATGGTTAGTGTACTGGTAACTCCCCAATAGAATCTGGATTGTGGTGAGGGAACAGAGAAAAAAGCTCATTTAGGACCTTCACTTACGAAGCTGGTAGTCAGCTGTTTATCAGGGAGTATCCCTTCTGAGAATAAAAACAGCTGGAGCTTGTTAAGGTAATTACACAGGGGAAAGGATAATGTACTGTGAACTCCTCAGAAGAATCTGATTTGTGGTGAGGGGAGAGAGATTAAAGCTCATTTATTAACGACATGAACATGCTGCATAGATAGCTGTTTATCAGGAAATATCTCCACTGAGATTAAGAAAAGCTGTAGCTTAATAAATTAAGTATTTCCTGGTATGGTTAGTGTACTGGTAACTCCCCAATAGAATCTGGATTGTGGTGAGGGAACAGAGAAAAAAGCTCATTTAGGACCTTCACTTACGAAGCTGGTAGGCAGCTGTTTATCAGGGAGTATCCCTTCTGAGAATAAAAACAGCTGGAGCTTGTTAAGGAAATTACACAGGGGAAAGGATAATGTACTGGGAACTCCTCAGAAGAATCTGATTTGTGGTGAGGGGAGAGAGATAAAAGCTCATTTAGGAACGACATGAAAATCTGCATAGGTAGCTGTTTATCAGTAAATATATCCACTGAGATTAAGAAAAGCTGTAGCTTAATAAATTAACTACTTCCTGGTATGGTTACTGTACTGGTAACTCCCCAAAAGAATCTGGATGGTGGTGAGGGAACAGAGAAAAATGCTCATTTAATACCTGCACTTACGAAGGGGGTAGGCAGCTGTATATCAGGGAGTAAACCTTCTGAGAAGAAAAAAGCTGGAGCTTGTGAAGGTAATAACACAGGGGAAAGGATATTTTACTCGGTACTCCTCAGAAGAATCTGATTTGTGGTGAGGGGAAAGAGATAAAAGCTCATTAAGGAACGACATGAACATGCTGCTTATGTAGCTGTTTATCAGTAAATATCTCCACTGAGATTAAGAAAAGCAGTAGCTTAATAAGTTAAGTACTTCCTAGTATGGTTACTGTACGGGTAACTCCCAAAAGTATCTGGATTGTGGTGAGGGAACAGAGAAAAAAGCTCATTTAGGACCTGCACTTACGAAGGGGTTAGGCAGCTGTATATCAGGGAGTATCCCTTCTGAGAATAAAAACAGCTGGAGCTTGTTAAGGTAATTACACAGGGGAAAGGATAATGTACAGGGAACTCCTCAGAAGAATCTGATTTGTGGTGAGGTGAGAGATAAAAGCTCATTTAGGAACGGCATGAACATGCTGCATAGGTAGCTGTTTATCAGTAAATATCTCCACTGAGTTTAAGAAAAGCAGTAGCTTAATAAATTAAGTATTTCCTGGTATGGTTACTGTACTGGTAACTCCCCAAAAGAATCTGGATGGTGGTGAGGGAACAGAGAAAAAAGCTCATTTAGGATCTGCACTTACAAAGGGGTTAGGCAGCTGTATATCAGGGAGTAAACCTTCTGAGAATAAAAACAGCTGGAGCTTGTTAAAGTAATTACACATGGGAAAGCATAATGTACTGGGAACTATTCAGAAGAATCTGATTTGTGGTGAGGGGAGAGAGATAAAAGCTCATATAGGAACGACATGAACATGCCTCGTAGGTAGCTGTTTATCAGTAAATATCTCCACTGAGATTAAGAAAAGCAGCTTAATAAATTAAGTACTTCCTGGTATGGTTACTGTACTGGTAACTCCCCAAAAGAATCTGGATTTTGGTGAGGGAACAGAGAAAAATGCTCAATTACGACCTGCACTTACGAAGGGGGTAGGCAGCTGTTTATCAGGGAGTATCCCTTCTGAGAGTATAAACATCTGGAGCTTATTAAGTTAATTACACAGGGGAACGGATAATGTACTGGGAACTCCTCAGAAGAATCTGATTTGTGGTGAGGGGAGAGAGATAAAAGCTCATTTAGGAACGACATGAACATGCTGCGTAGGTAGCTGTTTATCAGTAAAATCTCCACTGAGATTAAGAAAAGCAGCAGCTTAATAAATTAAGTACTTCCTGTTATGGTTACTGTACTGGTAACTCCCCACAAGAATCTGGATTGTGGTGAGGGAACAGAGAAAAAAGCTCATTTAGGAACTGCACTTACGAAGGGGGTAGGCAGCTGTACATCAGGGAGTATCCCTTCTGAGAATAAAAACAGCTGGAGCTTGTTAAGGTAATTACACAGGGGAAAGGATAATGTACTGGGAATTCCTCAGAAGAATCTGATTTGTGGTGAGGGGAGAGAGATAAAAGCTCATTTAGGAACGACATGAACATGCTGCATAGGTAGGTGTTTATCAGTAAATATCTCCACTGAGATGAAGAAAAGCAGTAGCTTAATAAATTAAGCACTTCCTGGTATGGTTACTGTACTGGTAACTCCCCAAAAGAATCTGGATTGTGGTGAGGGAACAGAGAAAAAAGCTCATTTAGGACCTGCACTTACGAAGGGGGTAGGCAGCTGTTTATCAGGGAGTATCCCTTCTGAGAGTAAAAACAGCTGGAGCTTGTTAAGGTAATTACACAGGGGAACGGATAATGTACTGGGAACTCCTCAGAAGAATCTGATTTGTGGTGAGGGGAGAGAGATAAAAGCTCATTTAGGAACGACATGAACATGCTGCATAGGTAGCTGCTTATCAGTAAATATCTCCACTGAGATTAAGAAAAGCAGTAGATTAATAAGTTAAGTACTTCCTGGTATGGTTACTGTACTGGTAACTCCCAAAAGTATCTGGATTGTGGTGAGGGAACAGAGAAAAAAGCTCATTTAGGACCTGCACTTACGAAGGGGTTAGGCAGCTATATATCAGGGAGTATCCCTTCTGAGAATAAAAACAGCTGGAGCTTGTTAAGGTAATTACACAGGGGAAAGGATAATGTATAGTGAACTCCTTAGAAGAATCTGATTTGTGGTGAGGGGAGAGAGATAAAAGCTCATTTAGGAACGACATGAACATGCTGCATAGGTAGCTGTTTATCAGTAAATATCTCCACTGAGATTAAGAAAAGCAGTAGCTTAATAAATTAAGTACTTCCTGGTATGGTTACTGTACTGGTAACTCCCCAAAAGAATCTGGATTGTAGTGAGGGAACAGAGAAAAAAGATCATTTAGGACCTAAACTTACGAAAGGGGTAGGCAGCTGTATATCAGGGAGTAAACCTTCTGAGAATAAAAACAGCTGGATCTTGTTAAGGTAATTACACAGGGGAAAGGATAATGTACTGGGAACTCCTCAGAAGAATCTGATTTGTGGTGAGGGGAGAGAGATAAAAGCTCATTCAGGAACTACATGAACATGCTGCATAGGTAGCTGTTTGTCAGTAAATATCTCCACTGAGATTAAGAAAAGCAGTAGCTTAATAAGTTAAGTACATCCTGGTATGGTTACTGTACTGGTAACTCCTCAAAAGAATCTGGATTGTGGTGAGGGAACAGAGAAAAAAAGCTCATTTAGGACCTGCACTTACGAAGGTGGTAGGCAGCAGTATATCAGGGAGTATCCCTTCTGAGAATAAAAACAGCTGGAGCTTGTTAAGGTAATTACACAGGGGAAAGGATAATGTACTGGGAACTCCTCAGAAGAATCTGATTTGTGCTGAGGGGAGAGAGATAAAAGCTCATTTAGGAACGACATGAACATGCTGCGTTGGTAGCTGTTTATCAGTAAATATCTCCACTGAGATTAAGAAAAGCAGTAGCTTAATAAATTAAGTACTTCCTGGTATGGTTAGTGTACTGGTAACTCCCCTAAAGAATCTGGATTGTTGTGAGGGAACAGAGAATAAAGCTCATTTAGGACCTGCACTTACGAAGGGGGTAGGCAGCTGTATATCAGGGAGTAAACCTTCTGAGAATAAAAACAGCTGGAGCTTGTTAACATAATTACACAGGGGAAAGGATAATGTACTGGGAACTCCTCAGAAGAATCTGATTTGTGGTGAGGCGAGAGAGATAAAAGCTCATTTAGGAACCACATGAACAAGCTGAGTAGGTGGCTGTTTATCAGTAAATATCTCCACTGAGATTAAGAAAAGCAGTAGCTTAATAAATTAAGTACTTCCTGGTATGGTTACTGTACTGGTAACTCCCCAAAAGAATCTGGATTTTGGTGAGGGAACAGAGAAAAAAGCTCATATAGGACCTGCACTTACGAAGTGGGAAGGCAGCTGTATATCAGGGAGTATCCCTTCTGAGAATAAAAACTGCTGGAACTTGTTAAGGTAATTACACAGAGGGAAAGCATAATGTACTGGGAACTCCTCAGAAGAATCTGATTTGTGGTGAGGGTAGAGAGATAAAAGCTCATTTAGGAACAACATGAAAATGGTCGTAGGTAGCTGTTTATCAGTAAATATCTCCACTGAGATGAAGAAAAGCAGTAGCTTAATAAATTAAGTAGTTCCTGGTATGGTTACTGTACTGGTAACTCCCCAAAAGAATCTGGATTGTGGTGAGGGAACAGAGAAAAATGCTCAATTACGACCTGCACTTACGAAGGGGGTAGGCAGCTGTTTATCAGGGAGTATCCCTTCTGAGAGTATAAACATCTGGAGCTTATTAAGTTAATTACACAGGGGAACGGATAATGTACTGGGAACTCCTCAGAAGAATCTGATTTGTGGTGAGGGGAGAGAGATAAAAGCTCATTTAGGAACGACATGAACATGCTGCGTAGGTAGCTGTTTATCAGTAAAATCTCCACTGAGATTAAGAAAAGCAGCAGCTTAATAAATTAAGTACTTCCTGGTATGGTTACTGTACTGGTAACTCCCCACAAGAATCTGGATTGTGGTGAGGGAACAGAGAAAAAAGCTCATTTAGGAACTGCACTTACGAAGGGGGTAGGCAGCTGTACATCAGGGAGTATCCCTTCTGAGAATAAAAACAGCTGGAGCTTGTTAAGGTAATTACACAGGGGAAAGGATAATGTACTGGGACTTCCTCAGAAGAATCTGATTTGTGGTGAGGGGAGAGAGATAAAAGCTCATTTATGAACGACATGAACATGCTGCATAGGTAGGTGTTTATCAGTAAATATCTCCACTGAGATGAAGAAAAGCAGTAGCTTAATAAATTAAGTACTTCCTGGTATGGTTACTGTACTGGTAACTCCCCAAAAGAATCTGGATTGTGGTGAGGGAACAGAGAAAAAAGCTCATTTAGGACCTGCACTTACGAAGGGGGTAGGCAGCTGTTTATCAGGGAGTATCCCTTCTGAGAGTAAAAACAGCTGGAGCTTGTTAAGGTAATTACACAGGGGAACGGATAATGTACTGGGAACTCCTCAGAAGAATCTGATTTGTGGTGAGGGGAGAGAGATAAAAGCTCATTTAGGAACGACATGAACATGCTGCATAGGTAGCTGTTTATCAGTAAATATCTCCACTGAGATTAAGAAAAGCAGTAGATTAATAAGTTAAGTACTTCCTGGTATGGTTACTGTACTGGTAACTCCCAAAAGTATCTGGATTGTGGTGAGGGAACAGAGAAAAAAGATCATTTAGGACCTAAACTTACGAAGGGGGTAGGCAGCTGTATATCAGGGAGTAAACCTTCTGAGAATAAAAACAGCTGGAGCTTGTTAAGGTAATTACACAGGGGAAAGGATAATGTACTGGGAACTCCTCAGAAAAATCTGATTTGTGGTGACGGGAGAGAGATAAAAGCTCATTTAGGAACCACATGAACAAGCTGGATAGGTGGCTGTTTATCAGTATATATCTCCACTGAGATTAAGAAAAGCAGTAGCTTAATAAATTAAGTACTTCCTTGTTTGGTTACTGTACTGGTAACTCCCCAAAAGAATCTGGATTTTGGTGAGGGAACAGAGAAAAAAGCTCATTTAGGACCTGCACTTACGAAGTGGGAAGGCAGCTGTATATCAGGGAGTATCCCTTCTGAGAATAAAAACAGCTGGAACTTGTGAAGTTAATTACACACAGGGAAAGGATAATGTACTGGGAACTCCTCAGAAGAATCTGATTTGTGGTGAGGGGAGAGAGATAAAATCTCATTTAGGAACGACATGAAAATGCTGCATAGGTAGCTGTTAATCAGTAAATATCTCCACTGAGATTAAGAAAAGCAGTAGCTTAATAATTTAAGTACTTCCTGGTATGGTTACTGTACTGGTAACTCCCCAAAAGAATCTGGATTGTGGTGCGGGAACAGAGAAAAAAGCTCATTTAGGACCTGCACTTATGAAGGGGGTAGGGAGCTGTATATCAGGGAGAATCCCTTCTGAGAATAAAAACATCTGGAGCTTGTTAAGGTAATTACACAGGGGAAAGGATAATGTACTGGGAACTCCTCAGAGGAATCTGATTTGTGGTGAGGGGAGAGAGATAAAAGCTCATTTAGGAACGACATGAACATGCTGCGTAGGTAGCTGTTTATCAGTAAATATCTCCACTGAGATTAAGAAAAGCAGTAGCTTAATAAATTAAGTACTTCCTGGAATGGTTACTGTACTGGTAACTCCCCAAAAGAATCTGGATTGTGGTGGGGGAACAGAGAATAAAGCTCATTTAGGACCTGCACTTGCGAAGGGGGTAGGCAGCTGTATATCAGGAAGTATCCCTTCTGAGAATAAAAACAGCAGGAGCTTGTTAAGGTAATTACACAGGGGAAAGGATAATGTACTGGGAACTCCTCAGAAGAATCTGATTTGTGGTGAGGGGAGAGAGATAAAAGGTCATTTCTGAACGATATGAACATGCTACATAGGTAGCTGTTTATCAGTAAATATCTCCACTGAGATTAAGAAAAGCAGTAGCTTAATAAATTAAGTACTTCCTGGTATGGTTACTGTACTGGTAACTCCCCAAAAGAATCTGGATTGTGGTGAGGGAACAAAGAAAAAAGCTTATTTAGGACCTGCACTTACGAAGGGGGTAGGCAGCTGTATATCAGGGAGTAAACCTTCTGAGAATAAAAACAGCTGGAGGTTGTTAAGGAAATTACACAGGGGAAAGGATAATGTACTGGGAACTCCTCAATAGAATCTGATTTGTGGTGAGAGGAGAGAGATAAAAGGTCATTTAGGAACGACATGAAAATGCTGCATATGTAGCTGTTTATCAGTAAATATCTCCACTGAGATTAAGAAAAGCAGTAGCTTAATAAATTAATTACATCCTGGTATGGTTACTGTACTGGTAACTCCCGAAAAGAATCTGGATGGTGGTGAGGGAACAGAGAAAATAGCTCATTTATGTCCTGCATTACAAAGGCGGTAGGCAGCTGTATATCAGGGAGTAAACCTTCTGAGAATAAAAACAGCTGGAGCTTGTTAAGGTAATTACACAGGGGAAAAGATAATGTTCTGGGAACTCCTCAGAAGAATCTGATTTGTGGTGAGGGGAGAGAGATAAAAGCTCATTTAGGAACGACATGAACATGCTGCGTAGGTAGCTGTTTATCAGTAAATATCTCCACTGAGATTAAGAAAAGCAGTAGCTTAATAAATTAAGTACTTCCTGGTATGGTTACTGTACTGGTAACTCCCCAAAAGAATTTGGATTGTGGTGAGGGAACAGAGAAAAAAGCTCATTTAGGACCTGCACTTACGATGGGGGTAGGCAGCTGTATATCAGGGAGTAAACCTTCTGAGAATAAAAACCGCTGGAGCTTGTTAAGGTAATTACACAGGGGAAAGAATAATGTACTGCTAACTCCTCAGAAGAATCTGATTTGTGGGGAGGGGAGAGAGATAAAATCTCATTTAGGAAAGACATGAACATGCTGCGTAGGTAGCTGTTTATTAGTAAATATCTCCACAGAGATTAAGAAAAGCAGTAGCTTAATAAATTAAGTACTTCCTGGTATGGTTACTGTACTGGTAACTAAACAACAGAATCTGGCTTGTGGTGAGGGAACAGAGAAAAAAGCTCATTTAGGACCTGCCCGTACGAAGGGTTAGGCAGCTGTATATCAGGGAGTATCCCTTCTTAGAATAAAAACAGCTGGAGCTTGTTAAGGTAATTACACAGGGGAAAGGATAATGTACTGGGAACTCCTCAGAAGAATCTGATTTGTGGTGAGGGGAGAGAGATAAAAGCTCATTTAGGAACGACATGAACATGCTGCGTAGGTAGCTGTTTATCAGTAAATATCTCCACTGAGATTAAGAAAAGCAGTAGCTTAATAAATTAAGTAATTCCTGGAATGGTTACTGTACTGGTAACTCCCCAAAAGAATCTGGATTGTGGTGGGGGAACAGAGAAAAAAGCTCATTTAGGACCTGCACTTGCGAAGGGGGTAGGCAGCTGTATATCAGGGAGTATCCCTTCTGAGAATAAAAACAGCAGGAGCTTGTTAAGGTAATTACACAGGGGAAAGGATAATGTACTGGGAACTCCTCAGAAGAATCTGATTTGTGGTGAGGGGAGAGAGATAAAAGCTCATTTAGGAACGACATGAACATGCTACATAGGTAGCTGTTTATCAGTAAATATCTCCACTGAGATTAAGAAAAGCAGTAGCTTAATAAATTTAGTACTTCCTGGTATGGTTACTGTACTGGTAACTCCCCAAAAGAATCTGGATTGTGGTGAGGGAACAAAGAAAAAAGCTCATTTAGGACCTGCACTTACGAAGGGGGTAGGCAGCTGTATATCAGGGAGTAAACCTTCTGAGAATAAAAACAGCTGGAGCTTGTTAAGGTAATTACACAGGGGAAAGGATAATGTACTGGGAACTCCTCAGAAGAATCTGATTTGTGGTGAGGGGAGAGAGATAAAAGGTCATTTAGGAACGACATGAAAATGCTGCATATGTAGCTGTTTATCAGTAAATATCTCCACTGAGATTAAGAAAAGCAGTAGCTTAATAAATTAATTACTTCCTGGTATGGTTACTGTACTGGTAACTCCCGAAAAGAATTTGGATAGTGGTGAGGGAACAGAGAAAATAGCTCATTTATGTCCTGCATTACAAAGGCGGTAGGCAGCTGTATATCAGGGAGTAAACCTTCTGAGAATAAAAACAGCTGGAGCTTGTTAAGGTAATTACACAGGGGAAAAGATAATGTACTGGGAACTCCTCAGAAGAATCTGATTTGTGGTGAGGGGAGAGAGATAAAAGCTCATTTTGGAACGACATGAACATGCTGCGTAGGTAGGTGTTTATCAGTAAATATCTCCACTGAGATTAAGAAAAGCAGGAGCTTAATAAATTAAGTACTTCCTGGTATGGTTACTCTACTGGTAACTCCCCAAAAGAATCTGGATTGTGGTGAGGGAACAGAGAAAAAAGCTCATTTAGGACCTGCACTTATGAAGGGGGTAGGCAGCTGTCTATCAGGGAGTAAACCTTCTCAGAATAAAAACAGCTGGAGCGTGTTAAGGTAATTACACAGGGGAAAGAATAATGTACTGGGAACTCCTCAGAAGAATCTGATTTGTTGTGAGGGGAAAGAGATAAAAGCTCATTTAGGAACGACATGAACATGCTGCGTAGGTAGGTGTTTATCAGTAAATATCTCCACTGAGATTAAGAAAAGCAGTAGCTTAATAAATTAAGTCCCTCCTGGTATGGTTACTGTACTGGTAACTCCCCAAGAGAATCTGGATTGTGGTGAGGGAACAGGGAAAAAAGCTCATTTAGGACCTGCACGTGCGAAGTGGGTAGGCAGCTGTATATCAGGGAGTATCCCTTCTGAGAAGAAAAACAGCTGGAGCTTGTTAAGGTAATTACACAGGGGAAAGGATAATGTACTGGGAACTCCTCAGAAGAATCTGATTTGTGGTGAGGGGAGAGAGATAAAAGCTCATTTAGGAACGACATGAACATGTTGCGAAGGTAGCTGTTTATCAGTAAATATCTCCACTGAGATTAAGAAAAGCAGTAGCTTAATAAATTAAGTACTTCCTGGTATGGTTACTGTACTGGTAACTCCCCAAAAGAATCTGGATTGTGGTGAGGGAGCAGAGAAAAAAGCTCATTTAGGACCTGCACTTACGATGGGGGTAGGCAGCTGTATATCAGGGTGTAAACCTTCTGACAATAAAAACAGCTGGAGCTTGTTAAGGTAATTACACAGGGGAAAGAATAATGTACTGGGAACTCCTCAGAAGAATCTGATTTGTGGGGAGGGGAGAGAGATAAAAGCTCATTTTGGAACGACATGAACATGCTGCGTAGGTAGCTGTTTATCAGTAAATATCTCCACTGAGATTAAGAAAAGCAGAAGCTTAATAAATTAAGTACTTCCTGGTATGGATACTGTACTGGTAACTCCCCAAAAGAATCTGGATTGTGGTGAGGGAACAGAGAAAAAAGCTCATTAAGGACCTGCACTTGAGAAGGAGGTAGGCAGCTGTATATAAGGGAGTATCCCTTCTGAGAATAAAAACAGCTAGAGCTTGTTAAGGTAATTACACAGTGGAAAGGATAATGTACTGGGAACTCCTCAGAAGAATCTGATTTGTGGTGAGGGGAGAGAGATAAAAGCTCAATAAGAACGACATGAACATGCTGCATAGGTAGCTGTTTATCTGTAAATATCTCCACTGAGATTAAGAAAAGCAGTAGTTTCATAAATTAAGTACTTCCTGTTATGGTTACTGTACTGGTAACTCCCCAAAAGAATCTGGATTGTGGTGAGGGAACAGAGAAAAAAGCTCATTTAGGACCTGCACTTACGAAGGGGGTAGGCAGCTGTATATCTGGGAGTTAACCTTCTGAGAATAAAAACAGCTGGAGCTTGTTAAGGTAATTACACAGGGGAAAGGATAATGTACTGGGAACTCCTCAGAAGAATCTGATTTGTGGTGAGGGGAGAGAAATAAAAGCTCATTTAGGAGCGACATGAACATGCTGCGTAGGTAGCTGTTTATCAGTAAATATCTCCAATGAGATTAAGAAAAGCAGTATCTTAATAAATTAAGTACTTCTGGTATGGTTACTGTACTGGTAACTCCCCAAAAGAATCTGGATTGTGGTGAGGGAACAGAGAAAAAAGCTCATTTAGGACTTGCCCTTACGAAGGGGGTAGGCAGCTGTTTATCAGGGAGTATCCCTTCTGAGAATAAAAACAGCTGGAGCATGTTAAGGTAATTACACACGGGAAAGGATAATGTACTGGGAACTCCTCAGAAGAATCTGATTTGTGGTGAGGGCAGAGAGATAAAAGCTCATTAAGAAGGACATGAACATGCTGCATAGGTAGCTGTCAATCTGTAAATATCTCCACTGAGATTAAGAAAAGCAGTAGCGGGGCTGGGGATATAGCCTAGTGGCAAGAGTGCCTGCCTCGGATACACGAGGCCCTAGGTTCGATTCCCCAGCACCACATACACAGAAAACGGCCAGAATCGGCGCTGTGGCTCAAGTGGCAGAGTGCTAGCCTTGAGCGGGAAGAAGCCAGGGACAGTGCTCAGGCCCTGAGTCCAAGGCCCAGGACTGGCCAAAAAAAAAAAAAAAAAGAAAAGCAGTAGCTTAATAAATTAAGTACTTCCTGGTATGGTTACTGTACTGGTAACTCCCCAAAAGAATCTGGGTTGTGGTGAGGAAACAGAGAAAAAAGCTCATTTAGGACCTGCACTTACGAAGGGGGTAGGCAGCTGTACATCAGGGAGTAAACCTTCTGAGAATAAAAACAGCTGGAGCTTGTTAAGGTAATTACACAGGGGAATGGATAATGTACTGGGAACTCCTCAGAAGAATCTGATTTGTGGTGACGGGAGAGAGATAGAAGCTCATTAAGGAACGAGATGAACATGCTGCGTAGGTAGCTGTTTATCAGTAAATATCTCCACTGAGATTAAGAAAAGCAGTAGCTTAATAAATTAAGTGCTTCCTGGTAGGGTTACTGTACTGGTAACACACCAAAAGAATCTGGAATGTGGTGAGGGAACAGGGAAAAAAGCGCATTTAGGACTTTCACTTACCAAGGAGGTAGGCAGCTGTATATCAGGGAGTATCCGTTCTGAGAATAAAAACAGCTGGAGCTTGTTAAGGTAATTACACAGGGGAATGGATAATGTACTGGGAACTAATCAGAAGAATCTGATTTGTGGTGACGGGAGAGAGATAGAAGCTCATTAAGGAACGCGATGAACATGCTGCGTAGGTAGCTGTTTATCAGTAAATATCTCCACTGAGATTAAGAAAAGCAGTAGCTTAATAAATTAAGTGCTTCCTGGTATGGTTACTGTACTGGTAACTCCCCAAAAGAATCTGGATTGTGGAAGGGAACAGAGAAAAAAGCTCATTTAGGACCTGCACTTACGAAGGGGGTAGGCAGCTGTATATCAGGGAGTATCCCTTTTGAGAATAAAAACAGCTGGAGCTTGTTAAGGTAATTACACAGGGGAAAGGATAATGTACTGGGAACTCCTCAGAAGAATCTGATTTGTGGTGAGGGGAGAGAGATAAAAGCTCATTTAGGAACGACATGAACATGCTGCCTAGGTAGCTGTTTATCAGTAAATATCTCCACTGAGATTAAGAAAAGCAGTAGCTTAATTAATTAAGTACTTCCTGGTATGGTTATTGTACTGGTAACTCCCCAAAAGAATCTGGATTGTGGTGAGGGAACAGAGAAAAAAGCTCATTTAGGACCTGCACTTTCAAAGGGGGTAGGCTGCTGTATATCAGGGAGTAAACCTTCTGAGAATAAAAACAGCTGGAGCTTGTTAAGGTAATTACACAGGGGAAAGCATAATGTACTGGGAACTCCTCAGAAGAATCTGATTTGTGGTGATGAGAGAGAGATAAAAGCTCATTAAGGAACGACATGAACATGCTGCATAGGTAGCTGTTTATCAGTAAATATCTCCACTTAGATTACGAAAAGCAGTAGCTTAATAAATTAAGTACTTCCTGGTATGGTTACTGTAGTGGTAACTCCCCAAAAGAATCTGGATTGTGGTGAGGGAACAGAGAAAAAAGCTCATTTAGGACCTGCACTTGCGAAGGGGGTAAGCAGCTGTATATCAGGGAGTAAACCTTCTGAGAATAAAACCAGCTGGAGCTTGTTAAGGTAATTACACAGGGGACAGGATAATGTACTGGGAACTCCTCAGAAGAATCTGATTTGTGGTGAGGGGAGAGAGATAAAAGCTCATTGAGGAAAGACATGAACATGCTGCATAGGTCGCTGTTTATCAGTAAATGTCTCCACTGAGATTAAGAAAAGCAGTAGCTTAATAAATTAAGTCCCTCCTGGTATGGTTACTGTACTGGTAACTCCCCAAGAGAATCTGGATTGTGGTGAGGGAACAGGGAAAAAAGCTCATTTAGGACCTGCACTTGCGAAGTGGGTAGGCAGCTGTATATCAGGGAGTATCCCTTCTGAGAATAAAAACAGCTGGAGCTTTTTAAGGTAATTACACAGGGGAAAGGATAATGTACTGGGAACTCCTCAGAAGAATCTGATTTGTGGTGAGGGGAGAGAGATAAAAGCTCATTTAGGAACGACATGAACATGTTGCGAAGGTAGCTGTTTATCAGTAAATATCTCCACTGAGATTAAGAAAAGCAGTAGCTTAATAAATTAAGTACTTCCTGGTATGGTTACTGTACTGGTAACTCCCCAAAAGAATCTGGATTGTGGTGAGGGAGCAGAGAAAAAAGCTCATTTAGGACCTGCACTTACGAAGGGGGTAGGCAGCTGTATATCAGGGTGTAAACCTTCTGACAATAAAAACAGCTGGAGCTTGTTAAGGTAATTACACAGGGGAAAGAATAATGTACTGGGAACTCCTCAGAAGAATCTGATTTGTGGGGAGGGGAGAGAGATAAAAGCTCATTTTGGAACGACATGAACATGCTGCGTAGGTAGCTGTTTATCAGTAAATATCTCCACTGAGATTAAGAAAAGCAGAAGCTTAATAAATTAAGTACTTCCTGGTATGGATACTGTACTGGTAACTCCCCAAAAGAATCTGGATTGTGGTGAGGGAACAGAGAAAAAAGCTCATTAAGGACCTGCACTTGAGAAGGAGGTAGGCAGCTGTATATAAGGGAGTATCCCTTCTGAGAATAAAAACAGCTAGAGCTTGTTAAGGTAATTACACAGTGGAAAGGATAATGTACTGGGAACTCCTCAGAAGAATCTGATTTGTGGTGAGGGGAGAGAGATAAAAGCTCAATTAGGAACGACATGAACATGCTGCATAGGTAGCTGTTTATCTGTAAATATCTCCACTGAGATTAAGAAAAGCAGTAGTTTCATAAATTAAGTACTTCCTGTTATGGTTACTGTACTGGTAACTCCCCAAAAGAATCTGGATTGTGGTGAGGGAACAGAGAAAAAAGCTCATTTAGGACCTGCACTTACGAAGGGGGTAGGCAGCTGTATATCTGGGAGTTAACCTTCTGAGAATAAAAACAGCTGGAGCTTGTTAAGGTAATTACACAGGGGAAAGGATAATGTACTGGGAACTCCTCAGAAGAATCTGATTTGTGGTGAGGGGAGAGAAATAAAAGCTCATTTAGGAGCGACATGAACATGCTGCGTAGGTAGCTGTTTATCAGTAAATATCTCCAATGAGATTAAGAAAAGCAGTATCTTAATAAATTAAGTACTTCTGGTATGGTTACTGTACTGGTAACTCCCCAAAAGAATCTGGATTGTGGTGAGGGAACAGAGAAAAAAGCTCATTTAGGACCTGCCCTTACGAAGGGGGTAGGCAGCTGTTTATCAGGGAGTATCCCTTCTGAGAATAAAAACAGCTGGAGCATGTTAAGGTAATTACACACGGGAAAGGATAATGTACTGGGAACTCCTCAGAAGAATCTGATTTGTGGTGAGGGCAGAGAGATAAAAGCTCATTAAGAAGGACATGAACATGCTGCATAGGTAGCTGTCAATCTGTAAATATCTCCACTGAGATTAAGAAAAGCAGTAGCTTAATAAATTAAGTACTTCCTGGTATGGTTACTGTACTGGTAACTCCCCAAAAGAATCTGGGTTGTGGTGAGGAAACAGAGAAAAAAGCTCATTTAGGACCTGCACTTACGAAGGGGGTAGGCAGCTGTACATCAGGGAGTAAACCTTCTGAGAGTAAAAACAGCTGGAGCTTGTTAAGGTAATTACACAGGGGAATGGATAATGTACTGGGAACTCCTCAGAAGAATCTGATTTGTGGTGACGGGAGAGAGATAGAAGCTCATTAAGGAACGAGATGAACATGCTGCGTAGGTAGCTGTTTATCAGTAAATATCTCCACTGAGATTAAGAAAAGCAGTAGCTTAATAAATTAAGTGCTTCCTGGTAGGGTTACTGTACTGGTAACTCCCCAAAAGAATCTGGAATGTGGTGAGGGAACAGGGAAAAAAGCGCATTTAGGACTTTCACTTACCAAGGAGGTAGGCAGCTGTATATCAGGGAGTATCCGTTCTGAGAATAAAAACAGCTGGAGCTTGTTAAGGTAATTACACAGGGGAATGGATAATGTACTGGGAACTAATCAGAAGAATCTGATTTGTGGTGACGGGAGAGAGATAGAAGCTCATTAAGGAACGAGATGAACATGCTGCGTAGGTAGCTGTTTATCAGTAAATATCTCCACTGAGATTAAGAAAAGCAGTAGCTTAATAAATTAAGTGCTTCCTGGTATGGTTACTGTACTGGTAACTCCCCAAAAGAATCTGGATTGTTAAAGGGAACAGAGAAAAAAGCTCATTTAGGACCTGCACTTACGAAGGGGGTAGGCAGCTGTATATCAGGGAGTATCCCTTTTGAGAATAAAAACAGCTGGAGCTTGTTAAGGTAATTACACAGGGGAAAGGATAATGTACTGGGAACTCCTCAGAAGAATCTGATTTGTGGTGAGGGGAGAGAGATAAAAGCTCATTTAGGAACGACATGAACATGCTGCCTAGGTAGCTGTTTATCAGTAAATATCTCCACTGAGATTAAGAAAAGCAGTAGCTTAATTAATTAAGTACTTCCTGGTATGGTTATTGTACTGGTAACTCCCCAAAAGAATCTGGATTGTGGTGAGGGAACAGAGAAAAAAGCTCATTTAGGACCTGCACTTTCAAAGGGGGTAGGCTGCTGTATATCAGGGAGTAAACCTTCTGAGAATAAAAACAGCTGGAGCTTGTTAAGGTAATTACACAGGGGAAAGCATAATGTACTGGGAACTCCTCAGAAGAATCTGATTTGTGGTGATGAGAGAGAGATAAAAGCTCATTAAGGAACGACATGAACATGCTGCATAGGTAGCTGTTTATCAGTAAATATCTCCACTTAGATTACGAAAAGCAGTAGCTTAATAAATTAAGTACTTCCTGGTATGGTTACTGTAGTGGTAACTCCCCAAAAGAATCTGGATTGTGGTGAGGGAACAGAGAAAAAAGCTCATTTAGGACCTGCACTTGCGAAGGGGGTAAGCAGCTGTATATCAGGGAGTAAACCTTCTGAGAATAAAACCAGCTGGAGCTTGTTAAGGTAATTACACAGGGGACAGGATAATGTACTGGGAACTCCTCAGAAGAATCTGATTTGTGGTGAGGGGAGAGAGATAAAAGCTCATTGAGGAAAGACATGAACATGCTGCATAGGTCGCTGTTTATCAGTAAATGTCTCCACTGAGATTAAGAAAAGCAGTAGATTAATAAATTAAGTACTTCCTGGTATTGTTACTGAACTGGTAACTCCAAAAAAAATCTGGAATGTGCTGAGGGAACAGAGAAAAAAGCTCCTTTAAGACCTTCATTTACGAAGGGAGTAGGCAGCTATATATCAGGGAGTACCATTTCTGAGAATAAAAACAGCTGGAGCTTGTTAAGGTAATTACACACGGGAAAGGATAATGTACTGGGAACTCCTCAGAAGAATCTGATTTGTGGTGAGGGGAGAGAGATAAAAGCTCATTTAGGAACGACATGAACATGCTGCATAGCTAGCTGTTTTTCAGTAAATATCTCCACTGAGATTAAGAAAAGCAGTAGCTTAATAAATTAAGTACTTCCTGGTATGGTTATTGTACTGGTAACTCCCCAAAAGAATCTTGATTGTGCTGAGGGAACAGATAAAAAAGCTCACTTTGGACCTGCACTTACGAAGGGGGTAGGCAGCTGTATATCAGGGAGTAAACCTTCTGAGAATAAAAACAGCTGGACCTTGTTAAGGTAATTACACAGGGGAAATGATAATGTACTGGGAACACCTCAGAAGAATCTGATTTGTGGTGAGGGGAGAGAGATAAAAGCTCATTTAGGAACGACATGAACATGCTGCGTAGGTAGCTGTTTATCAGTAAATATCTCCACTGAGATTAAGAAAAGCAGTAGCTTAATAAATTAAGTACTTCCTGGTATGGTTACTGTACTGGTAACTCCCCAAAAGAATCTGGATTGTGGTAGGGAACAGAGAAAAAAGCTCATTTAGGACCTGCACTTATGAAGGGGGTAGGCAGCTGTATATCAGGGAGTATCCCTTTTGAGAATAAAAACAGCTGGAGCTTGTTAAGGAAATTACACAGGGGAAAGGATAATGTACTGGGAACTCCTCAGAAGAATCTGATTTGTGGTGAGGGGAGAGAGATAAAAGCTCATTTAGGAACGACATTAACATGCTGCGTAGGTAGCTGTTTATCAGTAAATATCTCCACTGAGATTAAGAAAAGCAGTAGCTTAATAAATTAAGTACTTCCTGGTATGGTTACTGTACTGGTAACTCCCCAAAAGAATCTGGATTGTGGTGAGGTAACAGAGAAAAAGCTCATTTAGGACCTGCATTTACGAAGGGGGTAGGCAGCTGTATATCAGGGAGTAAACCTTCTGAGAATAAAAACAGCTGGAGCTTGTTAAGGTAATTACACAGGGGAAAGGATAATGTACTGGGAACTCCTCAGAAGAATCTGATTTGTGGTGAGGGGAGAGAGATAAAAGGTCATTTAGGAACGAAATGAACATGCTGCGTATGTAACTGTTTATCAATAAATATCTCCACTGAGATTAAGAAAAGCAGTAGCTTAATTAATTAAGTACTTCCTGGTATGGTTACTGTACTGGTAACTCCCCAAAAGAATCTGGATTGTGGTGAGGGAACAGAGAAAAAAGCTCATTTAGGACCTGCACTTTCAAAGGGGGTAGGCTGCTGTATATCAGGGAGTAAACCTTCTGAGAATAAAAACAGCTGGAGCTTGTTAAGGTAATTTCACAGGGGAAAGCATAATGTACTGGGAACTCCTCAGAAGAATCTGATTTGTGGTGATGAGAGAGAGATAAAAGCTCATTAAGGAACGACATGAACATGCTGCATAGGTAACTGTTTATCAGTAAATATCTCCACTTAGATTACGAAAAGCAGTAGCTTAATAAATTAAGTACTTCCTGGTATGGTTACTGTAGTGGTAACTCCCCAAAAGAATCTGGATTGTGGTGAGGGAATAGAGAAAAAAGCTCATTTAGGACCTGCACTTGCGAAGGGGGTAAGCAGCTGTATATCAGGGAGTAAACCTTCTGAGAATAAAACCAGCTGGAGCTTGTTAAGGTAATTACACAGGGGAAAGGATAATGTACTGGGAACTCCTCAGAAGAATCGGATTTGTGTTGAGGGGAGAGAGATAAAAGCTCAATTAGGAACGACATGAACATTCTGCATAGGTAGCTGTTTATCTGTAAATATCTCCACTGAGATTAAGAAAAGCAGTAGTTTCATAAATTAAGTACTTCCTGTTATGGTTACTGTACTGGTAACTCCCCAAAAGAATCTGGATTGTGGTGAGGGAACAGAGAAAAAAGCTCATTTAGGACCTGCACTTACGAAGGGGGTAGGCAGCTGTATATCTGGGAGTTAACCTTCTGAGAATAAAAACAGCTGGAGCTTGTTAAGGTAATTACACAGGGGAAAGGATAATGTACTGGGAACTCCTCAGAAGAATCTGATTTGTGGTGAGGGGAGAGAAATAAAAGCTCATTTAGGAGCGACATGAACATGCTGCGTAGGTAGCTGTTTATCAGTAAATATCTCCAATGAGATTAAGAAAAGCAGTATCTTAATAAATTAAGTACTTCTGGTATGGTTACTGTACTGGTAACTCCCCAAAAGAATCTGGGTTGTGGTGAGGGAACAGAGAAAAAAGCTCATTAAGACCTACCCTTACGAAGGGGGTAGGCAGCTGTTTATCAGGGACTATCCCTTCTGAGAATAAAAACAGCTGGAGCATGTTAAGGTAATTACACACGGGAAAGGATAATGTACTGGGAACTCCTCAGAAGAATCTGATTTCTGGTGAGGGCAGAGAGATAAAAGCTCATTAAGAACGACATGATCATGCTGCATAGGTAGCTGTCAATCTGTAATATCTCCACTGAGATTAAGAAAAGCAGTAGCTTAATAAATTAAGTACTTCCTGGTATGGTTACTGAACTGGTAACTCCAAAAAAGAATCTGGAATGTGCTGAGGGAACAGTGAAAAAAGCTCCTTTAAGACCTTCACTTACGAAGGGAGTAGGCAGCTGTATATCAGGGAGTACCATTTCTGAAAATAAAAACAGCTGGAGCTTGTTAAGGTAATTACACACGGGAAAGGATAATGTACTGGGAACTCCTCAGAAGAATCTGATTTGTGGTGAGGGGAGAGAGATAAAAGCTCATTTAGGAACGACATGAACATGCTGCATAGGTAGCTGTTTTTCAGTAAATATCTCCACTGAGATTAAGAAAAGCAGTAGCTTAATAAATTAAGTACTTCCTGGTATGGTTATTCTACTGGTAACTCCCCAAAAGAATCTTGATTATGCTGAGGGAACAGATAAAAAAGCTCACTTTGGACCTGCACTTACGAAGGGGGTAGGCAGCTGTATATCAGGGAGTAAACCTTCTGAGAGTAAAAACAGCTGGACCTTGTTAAGGTAATTACACAGGGGAAACGATAATGTACTGGGAACACCTCAGAAGAATCTGATTTGTGGTGAGGGGAGAGAGATAAAAGCTCATTTAGGAACGAAATGATCATGCTGCGTAGGTAGCTGTTTATCAGTAAATATCTCCACTGAGATTAAGAAAAGCAGTAGCTTAATAAATTAAGTACTTCCTGGTATGGTTACTGTACTGGTAACTCCCCAAAAGAATCTGGATTGTGGTAGGGAACAGAGAAAAAAGCTCATTTAGGACCTGCACTTATGAAGGGGGTAGGCAGCTGTATATCAGGTAGTATCCCTTTTGAGAATAAAAACAGCTGGAGCTTGTTAAGGTAATTACACAGGGGAAAGGATAATGTACTGGGAACTCCTCAGAAGAATCTGATTTGTGGTGAGGGGAGAGAGATAAAAGCTCATTTAGGAACGACATGAACATGCTGCGTAGGTAGCTGTTTATCAGTAAATATCTCCACTGAGATTAAGAAAAGCAGTAGCTTAATAAATTAAGTACTTCCTGGTATGGTTACTGTACTGGTAACTCCCCAAAAGAATCTGGATTGTGGTGAGGTAACAGAGAAAAAGCTCATTTAGGACCTGCATTTACGAAGGGGGTAGGCAGCTGTATATCAGGGAGTAAACCTTCTGAGAATAAAAACAGCTGGAGCTTGTTAAGGTAATTACACAGGGGAAAGGATAATGTACTGGGAACTCCTCAGAAGAATCTGATTTGTGGTGAGGGGAGAGAGATAAAAGCTCATTTAGGAACGACATGAACATGTCTTAGGTAGCTGTTTATCTGTAAATATCTCCACTGAGATTAAGAAAAGCAGTAGCTTAATAAAATAGGTAATTCCTGGTATGGTTACTGTACTGGTAACTCCCCAAAAGAATCTGGATTGTGGTGAGGGAAAAGAGAAAAAAGCTCATTTAGGACCTGCATTTACGAAGGGGCTAGGCAGCTGTATATCAGGGAGTAAACCTTCTGAGAATAAAAACAGCTGGAGCTTGTTAAGGTAATTACACAGGGGAAAGGATAATGTATTGGGTACTCCTCCGAAGAATCTGATTTGTGGTGAGGGGAGAGAGATAAAAGCTCATTTAGGAACGACATGAACATGCTGCCTAGGTAGCTGTTTATCAGTAAATATCTCCACTGAGATTAAGAAAAGCAGTATCTTAATAAATTAAGTACTCCCTGGTATGGTTACTGTACTGGTAACTCCCCAAAAGAATTTGGATTGTGGTGAGGGAACAGAGAAAAAAGCTCATTTAGGACCTGCACTTAAGAAGGGGATAGGCAGCTGTATATAAAGGAGTAAACCTTCTGAGAATAAAAACAGCTGGAACTAGTTAAGGTAATTACACAGGGGAAAGGATAATGTACTGGGAACTCCTCAGAAGAATCTGATTTGTGGTGAAGGGAGAGAGATAAAAGCTCATTTAGGAACGACATGAACATGCTGCATAGGTAGCTGTTTATCAGTAAATATCTCCACTGAGAATAAGAAAAGCAGTAGCTTAATAAATTAAGTACTTCCTGGTATGGTTACTGTACTGGTAACTCCCAAAAAGAATCTGGATTGTGGTGAGGGAACAGAGAAAAAAGCTCATTTAGGACCTGCACTTACGAAGGGGGTAGGCAGCTGTATATCAGGGAGTAAAACTTCTGAGAATAAAAACAGATGGAGCTTGTTAAGTTAATTTCACAGGGGAAAGGATAATGTACTGGGATCTCCTCAGAAGAATCTGATTTGTGGTGAGGGGAGAGAGATAAAAGATCATTTAGGAACGACATGAACATGCTGCATAGGTAGCTGTTTATCAGTAAGTATCTCCACTGAGATTAAGCAAAGCAGTAGCTTAATAAATTAAGTACTTCCTGGTATGGTTACTGTACTGGTAACTCCCCAAAAGAATCTGGATTTTGGTGAGGGAACAGAGAAAAAAGCTCATTTAGGACCTGCACTTACGAAGGGGGTAAGCAGCTGTATATCAGGGAGTAAACCTTCTGAGAATAAAAATAGCTGGAGTTTGTTAAGGTAATTACACAGGGGAAAGGATAATGTACTGGGAACTCCTCAGAGGAATCTGATTTGTGGTGAGGGGAGAGAGTTAAAAGCTCATTTAGGAACGACATGAACATGCTGCATATGTAGCTGTTTATAAGTAAATATCTCCACTGAGATTAAGAAAAGCAGTAGATTAATAAATTAAGTACTTCCTGGTATGGTTACTGTACTGGTAACTCCCCAAAAGAATCTGGATTGTGGTGAGGGAACAGATAAAAAAGCTCATTTAGGACCTTCACTTACGAAGGGGGTAGGCAGCTGTATATCAGGGAGTATCACTTCTGAGAATAAAAGCAGCTGGAGCTTGTTAAGGTAATTACACAGGAGAAAGGATAATGTACTGGGAACTCCTCAGAAGAATCTGATTTGTGGTGAGGGGAGAGAGATAAAAGCTCATTTAGGAACGACATGAACATGCTGCGTATGTAGCTGTTTATCAGTAAATATCTCCACTGAGATTAAGAAAAGCAGTAGCTTAATAAATTAAGTACTTCCTGGTATGGTTACTATACTGGTAACTCCCCAAAAGAATCTGGATTGTGGTGAGGGAACAGAGAAAAAAGCTCATTTAGGACCTGCACTTACGAAGGGGGTAGGCAGTTGTATATCAGGGAGTATCCCTTCTGAGAATAAAAGCAGTTGGAGCTTGTTAAGGTAATTACACAGGGGAAAGGATAATGTACTGGGAAATCCTAAGAAGAATCTGATTTGTGGTGAGGGGAGAGAGATAAAAGCTCATTTATGAACGACATGAACATGCTGCGTAGGTAGCTGTTTACTCCAAAGAGATTAAGAAAAGCAGTAGATTAATAAATTCAGTACTTCGTGGTATGGTTACTGTACTAGTAACTCCCCAAAAGAATCTGGATTGTGGTGAGGGCACTTACGAAGGGGTAAGCAGCTGTATATCAGGGAGTGTGCCTTCTGAGAATAAAAACAGCTGGAGCATGTTAAGGTAATTACACAGGGTAAAGATAATGTACTGGGAACTCGTCAGAAGAATCTGATTTGTGGTGAGGGGAGAGAGATAAAAGCTCATTTAGGAACGACATGAACATGCTGCGTAGGTAGCTGTTTATCAGTAAATATCTCCACTGAGATTAAGAAAAGCAGTAGCTTAATAAATTAATGACTTCCTGGTATGGTTACTGTACTGGATACTCCCCAAAAGAATCTGGATTGTGGTGAGGGAACAGAGAAAAAAGCTCATTTAGGACCTTCACTTACGAAGGGGGTAGGCAGCTGTATATCAGGGAGTATCCCTTCTGAGAATAAAACCAGCTGGAGCTTGTTAAGGTAATTACACAGGGGAAAGGATAATGTACTGGGAACTACTCAGAAGAATCTGATTTGTGGTGAGGGGAGAGAGATAAAAGCTCATTTAGGAACGACATGCACATTCTGCGTAGGTAGCTGTTTATCAGTAAATATCTCCAATGAGATTAAGAAAAGCAGAAGCTTAATAATTTAATTACTTCCTGATATGGTTACTGTACTGGTAACTCCCCAAAAGAATCTGGATTGTGGTGAGGGAACAGAGAAAAAAGGTCATTTAGGACCTGCACTTACGAAGGGGGTAGGCAGCTGTATATCAGGGAGTATCCCTTCTAAGAATAAAAATAGCTGGAGCTTGTTAAGGTAATTACAGAGGGGAAAGGATAATGTACTGGGAACTCCTCAGAAGAATCTGATTTGTGCTGAGGGGAGAGAGATAAAATCTCATTTAGGAACGACATGAACATGCTGCATAGGTAGCTGTTTATCAGTAAATATCTCCACTGAGATTAAGAAAAGCAGTAGCTTAATAAATTAAGTACTTCCTGGTATGGACACTGTACTGGTAACTCCCAAAGAATCTGGATTGTGGTGAGGGCATTTAAGAAGGGGGTAGGCAGCTGTATATCAGGGAGTATCCCTTCTGAGAATAAAAACAGCTGGAGCTTTTAAAGGTAATTACACAGGGGAAAGGATATTGTACTGGGAACTCCTCAGAAGAATCTGATTCGTGGCGAGGCGAGAGAGATAAAAGCTCATTTAGGAACGACATGAAAATGCTGCATAGGTAGCTGTTTATCAGTAAATATCTCCACTGAGATTAAGAAAAGCAGTAGCTTAATAAATTAAGTACTTCCTGGTATGGTTACTGCACTGGTAACTCCCCAAAAGAATCTGGATTATGGTGAAGAAACAGAGAAAAAAGCTCATTAAGTACCTGCACTTACGAAGTGGGTAGGCAGCTGTATATCAGGGAGTAAACCTTCTGAGAATAAAAACAGCTGGAGCTTGTTAAGGTAATTACACAGTGGAAAGGATAATGTACTGGGAACTCCTCAGAAGAATCTGATTTGTGGTGAGGGGAGTGAGATAAAAGCTCATTTAGGAAGGACATGAACATGCTGCATAGGTAGCTGTTTATCAGTAAATATCTCCACTGAGATTAAGAAAAGCAGTAGCTTAATAAATTAAGTACTTCCTGGTATGGTTACTGTACTGGTAACTCCCCAAAAGATTCTGGATTGTGGTGAGGGAACAGAGAAAAAAGCTCATTTAAGACCTGCACTTACGAAGGGGGTAGGCAGCTGTATATCAGGGAGTATCCCTTCTGAGAATAAAAACAGCTGGAGCTTGTTAAGGTAGTTACACAGGGGAAAGGATAATGTACTGGGAACTCCTCAGAAGAATCTGATTTGTGGTGAGGGGAGAGAGATAAAAGCTCATTTAGGAACGACATGAAAATGCTGCATAGGTAGCTGTTTATCAGTAAATATCTCCACTGAGATTAAGAAAAGCAGTTGCTTAATAAATTAAGTACTTCCTGGTATGGTTACTGTACTGGTAACTCCCCAAAAGAATCTGGATTGTGGTGAGGGAACAGAGAAAAAAGCTCATTAATTACCTGCACTTACGAAGGGGGTAGGCAGCTGTATATCAGGGAGTAAACCTTCTGAGGATAAAAACAGCTGGAGCTTGTTAAGTTAATTACACAGGGGAAAGGATAATGTACTGGGAACTCCTCAGAAGAATTTGATTTGTGGTGAGGGGAGAGAGATAAAAGCTCATTTAGGAACGACATGAAAATGCTGCATAGGTAGCTGTTTATCAGTAGATATCTCCACTGAGATTAAGAAAAGCAGTAGCTTGATAAATTAAGTACTTCCTGGTATGGTTACTGTACTGGTAACTCCCCAAAAGAATCTGGATTGTATTGAAGGAACAGAGAAAAAAGCTCATTAAGTACCTGCACTTACGAAGGGGGTAGGCAGCTGTATATCAGGGAGCAAACCTTCTGAGAATAAAAACAGCTGGAGCTTGTTAAGGTAATTACCCAGGGGAAAGGATAATGTACTGGGAACTCCTCACAAGAATCTGATTTGTGGTGAGGGGAGAGAGATAAAAGCTCATTTAGGAAAGACATGAACATGCTGCATAGGTAGCTGTTTATCAGTAAATATCTCCACTGAGATTAAGAAAAGCAGTAGCTTAATAAATTAAGTACTTCCTGGTATGGTTACTGTACTGGTAACTCCCCAAAAGAATCTGAATTGTGGTGAGGGAAGAGAGAAAAAAGCTCATTTAGGACCTGCACTTCCGAAGGGGTTAGGCAGCTGTATATCAGGGAGTAAAACTTCTGAGAATAAAAACAGCTGGAGCTTGTTAAGGTAATTACACAGGGGAAAGGATAATGTACTGGGAACTCCTCAGAAGAATCTGATTTGTGGTGAGGGGAGAGAGATAAAAGGTCATTTAGGAACGACATGAACATGCTGCGTAGGTAGCTGTTTATCAGTAAATATCTCCACTGAGATATAGAAAAGCAGTAGCTTAATAAATTAAGTACTTCCTGGTATGGTTACTGTACTGGTAACTCCGCAAAAGAATCTGGATTGTGGTGAGGGAACAGAGAAAAAAGCTCATTTAGGACCTGCACTTACGAAGGGGGTAGGCAGCTGTATATCAGGGAGTAAGCCTTCTGAAAATAAAAACAGCTGGAGCTTGTTAAGGTAATTACACAGGGGAAAGGATAATGTACTGGGAACTCCTCAGAAGAATCTGATTTGTGGTGAGGGGAGAGAGATAAAAGCTCATTTATGAACGACATGAACATGCTGCGTAGGAAGCTGTTTATCAGTAAATATCTCCACTGAGATTAAGAAAAGCAGTAGCTGAATAAATCAAGTACTCCCTGGTATGGTTACTGTACTGGTAACTCCCCAAAAGAATTTGGATTGTGGTGAGGGAACAGAGAAAAAAGCTCATTTAGGACCTGCACTTAAGAAGGGGATAGGCAGCTGTATATAAAGGAGTAAACCTTCTGAGAATAAAAACAGCTGGAACTAGTTAAGGTAATTACACAGGGGAAAGGATAATGTACTGGGAACTCCTCAGAAGAATCTGATTTGTGGTGAAGGGAGAGAGATAAAAGCTCATTTAGGAACGACATGAACATGCTGCATAGGTAGCTGTTTATCAGTAAATATCTCCACTGAGAATAAGAAAAGCAGTAGCTTAATAAATTAAGTACTTCCTGGTATGGTTACTGTACTGGTAACTCCCAAAAAGAATCTGGATTGTGGTGAGGGAACAGAGAAAAAAGCTCATTTAGGACCTGCACTTACGAAGGGGGTAGGCAGCTGTATATCAGGGAGTAAAACTTCTGAGAATAAAAACAGATGGAGCTTGTTAAGTTAATTTCACAGGGGAAAGGATAATGTACTGGGATCTCCTCAGAAGAATCTGATTTGTGGTGAGGGGAGAGAGATAAAAGATCATTTAGGAACGACATGAACATGCTGCATAGGTAGCTGTTTATCAGTAAGTATCTCCACTGAGATTAAGCAAAGCAGTAGCTTAATAAATTAAGTACTTCCTGGTATGGTTACTGTACTGGTAACTCCCCAAAAGAATCTGGATTTTGGTGAGGGAACAGAGAAAAAAGCTCATTTAGGACCTGCACTTACGAAGGGGGTAAGCAGCTGTATATCAGGGAGTAAACCTTCTGAGAATAAAAATAGCTGGAGTTTGTTAAGGTAATTACACAGGGGAAAGGATAATGTACTGGGAACTCCTCAGAGGAATCTGATTTGTGGTGAGGGGAGAGAGTTAAAAGCTCATTTAGGAACGACATGAACATGCTGCATATGTAGCTGTTTATAAGTAAATATCTCCACTGAGATTAAGAAAAGCAGTAGATTAATAAATTAAGTACTTCCTGGTATGGTTACTGTACTGGTAACTCCCCAAAAGAATCTGGATTGTGGTGAGGGAACAGATAAAAAAGCTCATTTAGGACCTTCACTTACGAAGGGGGTAGGCAGCTGTATATCAGGGAGTATCACTTCTGAGAATAAAAGCAGCTGGAGCTTGTTAAGGTAATTACACAGGAGAAAGGATAATGTACTGGGAACTCCTCAGAAGAATCTGATTTGTGGTGAGGGGAGAGAGATAAAAGCTCATTTAGGAACGACATGAACATGCTGCGTAGGTAGCTGTTTATCAGTAAATATCTCCACTGAGATTAAGAAAAGCAGTAGCTTAATAAATTAAGTACTTCCTGGTATGGTTACTATACTGGTAACTCCCCAAAAGAATCTGGATTGTGGTGAGGGAACAGAGAAAAAAGCTCATTTAGGACCTGCACTTACGAAGGGGGTAGGCAGTTGTATATCAGGGAGTATCCCTTCTGAGAATAAAAGCAGTTGGAGCTTGTTAAGGTAATTACACAGGGGAAAGGATAATGTACTGGGAAATCCTAAGAAGAATCTGATTTGTGGTGAGGGGAGAGAGATAAAAGCTCATTTATGAACGACATGAACATGCTGCGTAGGTAGCTGTTTACTCCAAAGAGATTAAGAAAAGCAGTAGATTAATAAATTCAGTACTTCGTGGTATGGTTACTGTACTAGTAACTCCCCAAAAGAATCTGGATTGTGGTGAGGGCACTTACGAAGGGGTAAGCAGCTGTATATCAGGGAGTGTGCCTTCTGAGAATAAAAACAGCTGGAGCATGTTAAGGTAATTACACAGGGTAAAGATAATGTACTGGGAACTCGTCAGAAGAATCTGATTTGTGGTGAGGGGAGAGAGATAAAAGCTCATTTATGAACGACATGAACATGCTGCGTAGGTAGCTGTTTATCAGTAAATATCTCCACTGAGATTAAGAAAAGCAGTAGCTTAATAAATTAATGACTTCCTGGTATGGTTACTGTACTGGATACTCCCCAAAAGAATCTGGATTGTGGTGAGGGAACAGAGAAAAAAGCTCATTTAGGACCTTCACTTACGAAGGGGGTAGGCAGCTGTATATCAGGGAGTATCCCTTCTGAGAATAAAACCAGCTGGAGCTTGTTAAGGTAATTACACAGGGGAAAGGATAATGTACTGGGAACTACTCAGAAGAATCTGATTTGTGGTGAGGGGAGAGAGATAAAAGCTCATTTAGGAACGACATGCACATTCTGCGTAGGTAGCTGTTTATCAGTAAATATCTCCAATGAGATTAAGAAAAGCAGAAGCTTAATAATTTAAGTACTTCCTGATATGGTTACTGTACTGGTAACTCCCCAAAAGAATCTGGATTGTGGTGAGGGAACAGAGAAAAAAGGTCATTTAGGACCTGCACTTACGAAGGGGGTAGGCAGCTGTATATCAGGGAGTATCCCTTCTAAGAATAAAAATAGCTGGAGCTTGTTAAGGTAATTACAGAGGGGAAAGGATAATGTACTGGGAACTCCTCAGAAGAATCTGATTTGTGCTGAGGGGAGAGAGATAAAATCTCATTTAGGAACGACATGAACATGCTGCATAGGTAGCTGTTTATCAGTAAATATCTCCACTGAGATTAAGAAAAGCAGTAGCTTAATAAATTAAGTACTTCCTGGTATGGACACTGTACTGGTAACTCCCAAAGAATCTGGATTGTGGTGAGGGCATTTAAGAAGGGGGTAGGCAGCTGTATATCAGGGAGTATCCCTTCTGAGAATAAAAACAGCTGGAGCTTTTAAAGGTAATTACACAGGGGAAAGGATATTGTACTGGGAACTCCTCAGAAGAATCTGATTCGTGGCGAGGCGAGAGAGATAAAAGCTCATTTAGGAACGACATGAAAATGCTGCATAGGTAGCTGTTTATCAGTAAATATCTCCACTGAGATTAAGAAAAGCAGTAGCTTAATAAATTAAGTACTTCCTGGTATGGTTACTGCACTGGTAACTCCCCAAAAGAATCTGGATTATGGTGAAGAAACAGAGAAAAAAGCTCATTAAGTACCTGCACTTACGAAGTGGGTAGGCAGCTGTATATCAGGGAGTAAACCTTCTGAGAATAAAAACAGCTGGAGCTTGTTAAGGTAATTACACAGTGGAAAGGATAATGTACTGGGAACTCCTCAGAAGAATCTGATTTGTGGTGAGGGGAGTGAGATAAAAGCTCATTTAGGAAGGACATGAACATGCTGCATAGGTAGCTGTTTATCAGTAAATATCTCCACTGAGATTAAGAAAAGCAGTAGCTTAATAAATTAAGTACTTCCTGGTATGGTTACTGTACTGGTAACTCCCCAAAAGATTCTGGATTGTGGTGAGGGAACAGAGAAAAAAGCTCATTTAAGACCTGCACTTACGAAGGGGGTAGGCAGCTGTATATCAGGGAGTATCCCTTCTGAGAATAAAAACAGCTGGAGCTTGTTAAGGTAGTTACACAGGGGAAAGGATAATGTACTGGGAACTCCTCAGAAGAATCTGATTTGTGGTGAGGGGAGAGAGATAAAAGCTCATTTAGGAACGACATGAAAATGCTGCATAGGTAGCTGTTTATCAGTAAATATCTCCACTGAGATTAAGAAAAGCAGTTGCTTAATAAATTAAGTACTTCCTGGTATGGTTACTGTACTGGTAACTCCCCAAAAGAATCTGGATTGTGGTGAGGGAACAGAGAAAAAAGCTCATTAATTACCTGCACTTACGAAGGGGGTAGGCAGCTGTATATCAGGGAGTAAACCTTCTGAGGATAAAAACAGCTGGAGCTTGTTAAGTTAATTACACAGGGGAAAGGATAATGTACTGGGAACTCCTCAGAAGAATTTGATTTGTGGTGAGGGGAGAGAGATAAAAGCTCATTTAGGAACGACATGAAAATGCTGCATAGGTAGCTGTTTATCAGTAGATATCTCCACTGAGATTAAGAAAAGCAGTAGCTTGATAAATTAAGTACTTCCTGGTATGGTTACTGTACTGGTAACTCCCCAAAAGAATCTGGATTGTATTGAAGGAACAGAGAAAAAAGCTCATTAAGTACCTGCACTTACGAAGGGGGTAGGCAGCTGTATATCAGGGAGCAAACCTTCTGAGAATAAAAACAGCTGGAGCTTGTTAAGGTAATTACCCAGGGGAAAGGATAATGTACTGGGAACTCCTCACAAGAATCTGATTTGTGGTGAGGGGAGAGAGATAAAAGCTCATTTAGGAAAGACATGAACATGCTGCATAGGTAGCTGTTTATCAGTAAATATCTCCACTGAGATTAAGAAAAGCAGTAGCTTAATAAATTAAGTACTTCCTGGTATGGTTACTGTACTGGTAACTCCCCAAAAGAATCTGAATTGTGGTGAGGGAAGAGAGAAAAAAGCTCATTTAGGACCTGCACTTCCGAAGGGGTTAGGCAGCTGTATATCAGGGAGTAAAACTTCTGAGAATAAAAACAGCTGGAGCTTGTTAAGGTAATTACACAGGGGAAAGGATAATGTACTGGGAACTCCTCAGAAGAATCTGATTTGTGGTGAGGGGAGAGAGATAAAAGGTCATTTAGGAACGACATGAACATGCTGCGTAGGTAGCTGTTTATCAGTAAATATCTCCACTGAGATATAGAAAAGCAGTAGCTTAATAAATTAAGTACTTCCTGGTATGGTTACTGTACTGGTAACTCCGCAAAAGAATCTGGATTGTGGTGAGGGAACAGAGAAAAAAGCTCATTTAGGACCTGCACTTACGAAGGGGGTAGGCAGCTGTATATCAGGGAGTAAGCCTTCTGAAAATAAAAACAGCTGGAGCTTGTTAAGGTAATTACACAGGGGAAAGGATAATGTACTGGGAACTCCTCAGAAGAATCTGATTTGTGGTGAGGGGAGAGAGATAAAAGCTCATTTATGAACGACATGAACATGCTGCGTAGGAAGCTGTTTATCAGTAAATATCTCCACTGAGATTAAGAAAAGCAGTAGCTTAATAAATCAAGTACTTCCTGGTATGGTTACTGTACTGGTAACTAAACAACAGAATCTGGCTTGTGGTGAGGGAACAGAGAAAAAAGCTCATTTACGACCTGCCCTTACGAAGGGGTAGGCAGCTGTATATCAGGGAGTATCCCTTCTTAGAATAAAAACAGCTGGAGCTTGTTAAGGTAATTACACAGGGGAAAGGATAATGTACTGGGAACTCCTCAGAAGAATCGGATTTGTGTTGAGGGGAGAGAGATAAAACTCAATTAGGAAAGACATGAACATGCTGCATAGGTAGCTGTTTATCTGTAAATATCTCCACTGAGATTAAGAAAAGCAGTAGTTTCATAAATTAAGTACTTCCTGTTATGGTTACTGTACTGGTAACTCCCCAAAAGAATCTGGATTGTGGTGAGGGAACAGAGAAAAAAGCTCATTTAGGACCTGCACTTACGAAGGGGTAGGCAGCTGTATATCTGGGAGTTAACCTTCTGAGAATAAAAACAGCTGGAGCTTGTTAAGGTCATTACACAGGGGAAAGGATAATGTACTGGGAACTCCTCAGAAGAATCTGACTTGTGTTGAGGGGAGAGAAATAAAAGCTCATTTAGGTGCGACATGAACATGTTGCGTAGGTAGCTGTTTATCAGTAAATATCTCCAATGAGATTAAGAAAAGCAGTATCTTAATAAATTAAGTACTTCTGGTATGGTTACTGTACTGGTAACTCCCCAAAAGAATCTGGATTGTGGTGAGGGAACAGAGAAAAAAGCTCATTTAGGACCTGCCCTTACGAAGGGGTTAGGCAGCTGTTTATCAGGGAGTATCCCTTCTGAGAATAAAAACAGCTGGAGCATGTTAAGGTAATTACACACGGGAAAGGATAATGTACTGGGAACTCCTCAGAAGAATCTGATTTGTGGTGAGGGCAGAGAGATAAAAGCTCATTAAGAACGACATGAACATGCTGCATAGGTAGCTGTCAATCTGTAATATCTCCACTGAGATTAAGAAAAGCAGTAGCTTAATAAATTAAGTACTTCCTGGTATGGTTACTGTACTGGTAACTCCCCAAAAGAATCTGGATTGTGGTGAGCAAACAGAGAAAAAAGCTCATTTAGGACCTGCACTTACGAAGGGGGTAGGCAGCTGTACATCAGGGAGTAAACCTTCTGAGAATAAAAACAGCTGGAGCTTGATAAGGTAATTACACAGGGGAATGGATAATGTACTGGGAACTCCTCAGAAGAATCTGATTTGTGGTGACGGGAGAGAGATAGAAGCTCATTAAGGAACGAGATGAACATGCTGCGTAGGTAGCTGTATATCAGTAAATATCTCCACTGAGATTAAGAAAAGCAGTAGCTTAATAAATTAAGTACTTCCTGGTATGGTTACTGTACTGGTAACTCCCCAAAAGAATCTGGAATGTGGTGAGGGAACAGAGAAAAAAGCGCATTTAGGACTTTCACTTACCAAGGAGGTAGGCATCTGTATATCAGGGAGTATCCGTTCTGAGAATATAAACAGCTGGAGCTTGTTAAGGTAATTACACATGGGAAAGGATAATGTACTGGGAACTCCTCAGAAGAATCTGATTTGTGGTGAGGGGAGAGAGATAAAAGCTCATTGAGGAAAGACATGAACATGCTGCATAGGTCGCTGTTTATCAGTAAATGTCTCCACTGAGATTAAGAAAAGCAGTAGCTTAATAAATTAAGTACTTCCTGGTATGGTTACTGAACTGGTAACTCCAAAAAAGAATCTGGAATGTGCTGAGGGAACAGAGAAAAAAGCTCGTTTAAGACCTTCACTTACGAAGGGAGTAGGCAGCTGTATATCAGGGAGTACAATTTCTGAGAATAAAAACAGCTGGAGCTTGTTAAGGTAATTACACACGGGAAAGGATAATGTACTGGGAACTCCTCAGAAGAATCTGATTTGTGGTGAGGGGAGAGAGATAAAAGCTCATTTAGGAACGACATGAACATGCTGCATATGTAGCTGTTTTTCAGTAAATATCTCCACTGAGATTAAGAAAAGCAGTAGCTTAATAAATTAAGTACTTCCTGGTATGGTTATTGTACTGGTAACTCCCCAATAGAATCTTGATTGTGCTGAGGGAACAGATAAAAAAGCTCACTTTGGACCTGCACTTACGAAGGGGGTAGGCAGCTGTATATCAGGGAATAAACCTTCTGAGAATAAAAACAGCTGGACCTTGTTAAGGTAATTACACAGGGGAAACGATAATGTACTGGGAACACCTCAGAAGAATCTGATTTGTGGTGAGGGGAGAGAGATAAAAGCTCATTTAGGAACGACATGAACATGCTGCATATGTAACTGTTTATAAGTAAATATCTCCACTGAGATTAAGAAAAGCAGTAGCTTAATAAATTAAGTACTTCCTGGTATGGTTACTGTACTGGTAACTCCCCAAAAGAATCTGGATTGTGGTGAGGGAACAGAGAAAAAAGCTCATTTAGGAACTGCACTTACGAAGGTGGTAGGCAGCTGTATATCAGGGAGTATCCCTTCTGACAATAAAAACAGCTGGAGCTTGTTAAGGTAATTACACATGGGAAAGGATAATGTACTGGGAACTCCTCAGAAGAATCTGATTTGTGGTGACTGGAGAGAGATAAAAGCTCATTTAGGAACGACATGATCATGCTGCATAGGTAGCTGTTTATCAGTAAATACCTCCACTGAGATTAAGAAACGCAGTAGCTTAATAAATTAAGTACTTTCTGGTATGGTTACTGTACTGGTAACTCCCCAAAAGAATCTGGATTGTGTGAGGGAGCAGAGAAAAAAGCTCATTTAGGACCTGCACTTACGAAGGGGGTAGGCTGCTGTATATCAGGGAGTAAACCTTCTGAGAATAAAAACAGCTGGAGCTTGTTAAGGTAATTTCACAGGGGAAAGGAGAATGTCCTGGGAACTCCTAAGAAGAATCTGATTTGTGGTGAGGGGAGAGAGATAAAAGCTCATTTAGGAACGACATGAACATGCTGCGTAGGTAGCTGTTTACTCCACTGAGATTAAGAAAAGCAGTAGATTAAGAATTTCAGTACTTCGTGGTATGGTTACTGTACTCGTAACTCCCCAAAAGAATCTGGATTGTGGTGAGGGAACAGAGAAAAAAGCTCATTTAAGACCTGCACTTACGAAGGGGGTAGGCAGCTGTATATCAGGGAGTATCCCTTCTGAGAATAAAAACAGCTGGAGCTTGTTAAGGTAGTTACACAGGGGAAAGGATAATGTACTGGGAACTCCTCACAAGAATCTGATTTGTGGTGAGGGGAGAGAGATAAAAGCTCATTTAGGAAAGACATGAACATGCTGCATAGGTAGCTGTTTATCAGTAAATATCTCCACTGAGATTAAGAAAAGCAGAAGCTTAATAAATTAAGTACTTCCTGGTATGGTTACTGTACTGGTAACTCCCCAAAAGAGTCTGGATTGTGGTGAGGGAACAGAGAAAAAAGCTCATTTAGGACCTGCACTCACGAAGGGGGTAGGCAGCTGTATATCAGGGAGTAAACCTTCTGAGAATAAAAACAGCTGGACCTTGTTAAGGTAATTACACAGGGGAAAGGATAATGTACTGGGAACTCCTCAGAAGAATCTGATTTGTGGTGAGGGGAGAGAGATAAAAGATCATTTAGGAACGACATGAACATGCTGCGTAGGTAGCTGTTTATCAGTAAATATCTCCACTGAGATATAGAAAAGCAGTAGCTTAATAAATTAAGTACTTCCTGGTATGGTTACTGTACTGGTAACTCCGCAAAAGAATCTGGATTGTGGTGAGGGAACAGAGAAAAAAGCTCATTTAGGACCTGCACTTACGAAGGGGGTAGGCAGCTGTATATCAGGGAGTAAGCCTTCTGAAAATAAAAACAGCTGGAGCTTGTTAAGGTAATTACACAGGGGAAAGGATAATGTACTGGGAACTCCTCAGAAGAATCTGATTTGTGGTGAGGGGAGAGAGATAAAAGCTCATTTATGAACGACATGAACATGCTGCGTAGGAAGCTGTTTATCAGTAAATATCTCCACTGAGATTAAGAAAAGCAGTAGCTTAATAAATCAAGTACTTCCTGGTATGGTTACTGTACTGGTAACTAAACAACAGAATCTGGCTTGTGGTGAGGGAACAGAGAAAAAAGCTCATTTACGACCTGCCCTTACGAAGGGGTAGGATGCTGTATATCAGGGAGTATCCCTTCTTAGAATAAAAACAGCTGGACCTTGTTAAGGTAATTACACAGGGGAAAGGATAATGTACTGGGAACTCCTCAGAAGAATCTGATTTGTGGTGAGGGGAGAGAGATAAAAGGTCATTTAGGAACGACATGAACATGCTGCGTAGGTAGCTGTTTATCAGTAAATATCTCCACTGAGATATAGAAAAGCAGTAGCTTAATAAATTAAGTACTTCCTGGTATGGTTACTGTACTGGTAACTCCGCAAAAGAATCTGGATTGTGGTGAGGGAACAGAGAAAAAAGCTCATTTAGGACCTGCACTTACGAAGGGGGTAGGCAGCTGTATATCAGGGAGTAAGCCTTCTGAAAATAAAAACAGCTGGAGCTTGTTAAGGTAATTACACACGGGAAAGGATAATGTACTGGGAACTCCTCAGAAGAATCTGATTTGTGGTGAGGGCAGAGAGATAAAAGCTCATTAAGAACGACATGAACATGCTGCATAGGTAGCTGTCAATCTGTAATATCTCCACTGAGATTAAGAAAAGCAGTAGCTTAATAAATTAAGTACTTCCTGGTATGGTTACTGTACTGGTAACTCCCCAAAAGAATCTGGATTGTGGTGAGGAAACAGAGAAAAAAGCTCATTTAGGACCTGCACTTACGAAGGGGGTAGGCAGCTGTACATCAGGGAGTAAACCTTCTGAGAATAAAAACAGCTGGAGCTTGATAAGGTAATTACAAAGGGGAATGGATAATGTACTGGGAACTCCTCAGAAGAATCTGATTTGTGGTGACGGGAGA
>NW_025958944.1:0-31743 GCF_023159225.1 Perognathus longimembris pacificus | reverse complement strand
TTCCTTTTCCAATCTTGTTTTGGAAGTTTTTTCGGGTCATATTTCGATTTCCACTTCCCGACAGGAGTTTTGTTGACGTTTTTGTTCTGGTTTTGATTTGTACTTCCCGTACGAAGTTTGTTTCTGAGTTCGAGTCCCACTTCCGGGTTCGAATTCAGTTTCAGTTTCAGTTAAGTTTCGGTTTCCATTCTCATTTTAGAGCTATTTTTTCAGATCATAAATCGATTTTCACATCGGGAAAGCAGTTTTCATGTGGTTTTAGTTCTGGTTCTGGTTTCTTCTTCCAATTCAGATTTTATTTGCTGTTTCGAATTCCACTTCCGGTTTAGAGTTCAGCGTCTGGCTCTGTTTGTTTTCCGTTTCCCACTCTTGTTTTCGAACTTTTTTCAGTTCATATTTGGATTTCCACTCCCTATTAGGATTTCTGTTGACATTTTGTTGTGGTTTTGCTTTCTACTTCCTGTAAGGAATTTGTTTCCGAGTTCGAATCCCACTTCCGGGTTCGAATTCGGGTGCGGTTTCAGTTAAGTTTTGGTTTCCATTCTCATTTTCGAGCATTTTTTTCGGATCATAAATCGATTTTCACTTTGGTAAAGCAGTATCCATGAGGTTTTTTTTTTTCTGGTTCTGGTTGCTCCTTCTAATTCGGGTTTTATATGCTGTTCCTAACTCCAGTTCCAGTTTGGATTTCGGAATCTGTCTCTGTTTTCCGTTTCCACTCTTGTTCGGTTCATATTTGGATTTCCACTTCCCGAAAGGAGTTTTTTGAAGTTTTTGTTCTGGTTTTGATTTCTACTTCCTGTAAGAAGTTTGTTTCCGAGTTCAAATCCCACTTGCGTGTTCGAATTCGCTTTCGGTTTCAGTTAAGTTTCGGTTTCCATTCTCATTTTGGAGCTATTTTTTTTGGATCATAAATCGATTTTCACAGCGGGAAAGCAGTTTCCATGAGGTTTTTTTCTGGTTCTGGTTTCTTCTTCCAATTCGGATTTTACTTGCTCTTTCGAGAAGTTTGTTTCCGAGTTGAATCCCTCTTCCGGGTTCGATGTCGGTTTCGGTTTCAGCTATGATTCGGTTTCCATTCTCATTTTAGAGCTATTTTTTTGGCTCATAATTCGATTTTCAAATCGGAAAAGCACATTCTATGAGGTTTTTGTTCTGGATCTGGTTTCTCCTTCCATTTCAGATTTTATTTGCTGTTTCGAATTCCACTTCCGGTTTGGAGTTGGGTCCCTGTCTCTGTTTGTTTTCCATTTCCACTCTTGTTTTGGAAGTCTTTTCGATTCATATTTGGATTTCCACTTTCCTATCATGATTTCTGTTGACATTTTTGTTCTGGTTTTGATTTCAATTTCTCCTATTGAGTTCGCTTGTGCTTTCGAATCCCACTTCCAGGTTTTAATTCGGTTTTGGTTTCAGTTAAGTTTCGGATTCCATTTTCATTATAGAGCTATATTTTTAGATCATAAATGGATTTTCACATCGGGAAAGCAGTTTCCATGATGTTTTGGTTCTGTTTTGGGTTTCTCCTTCCAATTCGGATTTTATTTGCTGTTTCGAAGTCCACTTCCGGTTTAGAGTTCAGTGTCTGTCTCTGTTTGTTTTCCGTTTCCACTCTTATTTTGGAAGTTTTCTCGGGTCATATTTGGATTTCCACTTCCTATTAGGATTTATGTTGATATTTTTTGTTCTGGTTTTGCTTTCTACTTCCAGTAAGGAGTTTGTTTCCGAGTTCTAATCCCACTTCCGGGTTCGAATTTGGTTGTGGTTTCTGTTAAGTTTCGGTTTCCATCCTTATTTTCGAGCATGTTTTTGGATCATAAATCGATATTCACATCGGGAAAGCACATTCCATGAGGTTTCTGTTCTGGTTTGGTTTCTCCTTCCATTTCAGATTTTATTTGTTGTTTTGAATTCCAATTCCGGTTTGGATTTTGGTCCATGTCTCTGTTTGTTTTCCATTTCCACTCTTGTTTTGGAAGTCTTTTCGATTCATATTTGGATTTCCACTTCCTATTATGATTTCTGTTGACATTTTTGTTCTGGTTTTGATTTCTATTTCTCATATTGAGTTTGTTTGTGCTTTCGAATCCAACTTCCAGGTTCGAATTCGGTTTTGGTTTCAGTTAAGTTTCGTTTTCCATTTTTATTTTAGAGCTATTTTTTCAGATCATAAATCGATTTGCACATTGGGAAAGCAGTTTTCCATGAGGTTTTTTTCTGGTTCTCGTTTCTCCTTCCAATTGCGTTTTTATTTACTATTTCGAATTCCACTTCCGGATTGGAGTTCAGCGTCTTGTCTCTGTTTGTTTTCCATTTCCACTCTTGTTTTGGGAGTTTTTTCCTTCCATATTTGGATTTCAACTTCCCGACAGCATTTCTGTTGACGTTTTTGTTCTAGTTTTGATTTCTACTTCCTGTAAGAAGTTATTTCCAAGTCGGTATCCTACTTCCGGGTTCGAATTCGGTTTCGGTTTCAGTTAAGTTTCGGTTTCCATTCTCATTTTAGAGCTGTTTTTTTGGATCATAAATCGATTTTCACATCGGGAAAGCAATTTCCATGAGGTTTTTGATCTGGTTCTCGTTTCTTCTTCCAATTCGGATTTTATTTGCTGTTTTGCATTCCACTTCCGGTTTGGAGGTCGGCCTCTTTCTCTGTTTGTTTTCCGTTTGCTCTCTTGTTTTGGATGTCTTTTCGGTTCATATTTGGCTTTCACTTCTAATTATGATTTCTGTTGACATTTTTGTTCTTGTTTTGATTTCTATTTCTCATATTGAGTTTGTTTGTGCTTTTGAATCCCACTTCCGGTTTCGAGTTCGGTTTGGGTTTCAGTATAGTTTGGGTCCATTCACGTTTTAGAGTCATTTTTTCGGATCATAAATCGATTTTTCACATCGGGAAAGCAGTTTCCATGAGGATTTTGTTCTGGTTCTGGTTCCTACTTCCAATTCGGATTTACTTTGCTGTTTCGAATTCCACTTCCGTGTTGTTGTTCAACGTCTGTCACTGTTTGTTTTCCTTTTCCAATCTTGTTTTGGAAGTTTTTTCGGGTCATATTTCGATTTCCACTTCCCGACAGGAGTTTTGTTGACGTTTTTGTTCTGGTTTTGATTTGTACTTCCCGTACGAAGTTTGTTTCTGAGTTCGAGTCCCACTTCCGGGTTCGAATTCAGTTTCAGTTTCAGTTAAGTTTCGGTTTTCCATTCTCATTTTAGAGCTATTTTTTCAGATCATAAATCGATTTTCACATCGGGAAAGCAGTTTTCATGTGGTTTTAGTTCTGGTTCTGGTTTCTTCTTCCAATTCAGATTTTATTTGCTGTTTCGAATTCCACTTCCGGTTTAGAGTTCAGCGTCTGGCTCTGTTTGTTTTCCGTTTCCACTCTTGTTTTCGAACTTTTTTCAGTTCATATTTGGATTTCCACTCCCTATTAGGATTTCTGTTGACATTTTGTTGTGGTTTTTGCTTTCTACTTCCTGTAAGGAATTTGTTTCCGAGTTCGAATCCCACTTCCGGGTTCGAATTCGGGTGCGGTTTCAGTTAAGTTTTGGTTTCCATTCTCATTTTCGAGCATTTTTTTCGGATCATAAATCGATTTTCACTTTGGTAAAGCAGTATCCATGAGGTTTTTTTTTTTCTGGTTCTGGTTGCTCCTTCTAATTCGGGTTTTATATGCTGTTCCTAACTCCAGTTCCAGTTTGGATTTCGGAATCTGTCTCTGTTTTCCGTTTCCACTCTTGTTCGGTTCATATTTGGATTTCCACTTCCCGAAAGGAGTTTTTTGAAGTTTTTGTTCTGGTTTTGATTTCTACTTCCTGTAAGAAGTTTGTTTCCGAGTTCAAATCCCACTTGCGTGTTCGAATTCGCTTTCGGTTTCAGTTAAGTTTCGGTTTCCATTCTCATTTTGGAGCTATTTTTTTTTGGATCATAAATCGATTTTCACAGCGGGAAAGCAGTTTCCATGAGGTTTTTTTCTGGTTCTGGTTTCTTCTTCCAATTCGGATTTTACTTGCTCTTTCGAGAAGTTTGTTTCCGAGTTGAATCCCTCTTCCGGGTTCGATGTCGGTTTCGGTTTCAGCTATGATTCGGTTTCCATTCTCATTTTAGAGCTATTTTTTGGCTCATAATTCGATTTTCAAATCGGAAAAAGCACATTCTATGAGGTTTTTGTTCTGGATCTGGTTTTCTCCTTCCATTTCAGATTTTATTTGCTGTTTCGAATTCCACTTCCGGTTTGGAGTTGGGTCCCTGTCTCTGTTTGTTTTCCATTTCCACTCTTGTTTTGGAAGTCTTTTCGATTCATATTTGGATTTCCACTTCCTATCATGATTTCTGTTGACATTTTTGTTCTGGTTTTGATTTCAATTTCTCCTATTGAGTTCGCTTGTGCTTTCGAATCCCACTTCCAGGTTTTAATTCGGTTTGGTTTCAGTTAAGTTTCGGATTCCATTTTCATTATAGAGCTATATTTTTAGATCATAAATGGATTTTCACATCGGGAAAGCAGTTTCCATGATGTTTTGGTTCTGTTTGGGTTTCTCCTTCCAATTCGGATTTTATTTGCTGTTTCGAAGTCCACTTCCGGTTAGAGTTCAGTGTCTGTCTCTGTTTGTTTTCCGTTTCCACTCTTATTTTGGAAGTTTTCTCGGGTCATATTTGGATTTCCACTTCCTATTAGGATTTATGTTGATATTTTTGTTCTGGTTTTGCTTTCTACTTCCAGTAAGGAGTTTGTTTCCGAGTTCTAATCCCACTTCCGGGTTCGAATTTGGTTGTGGTTTCTGTTAAGTTTCGGTTTCCATCCTTATTTTCGAGCATGTTTTTGGATCATAAATCGATATTCACATCGGGAAAGCACATTCCATGAGGTTTCTGTTCTGGTTTGGTTTCTCCTTCCATTTCAGATTTTATTTGTTGTTTTGAATTCCAATTCCGGTTTGGATTTTGGTCCATGTCTCTGTTTGTTTTCCATTTCCACTCTTGTTTTGGAAGTCTTTTCGATTCATATTTGGATTTCCACTTCCTATTATGATTTCTGTTGACATTTTTGTTCTGGTTTTGATTTCTATTTCTCATATTGAGTTTGTTTGTGCTTTCGAATCCAACTTCCAGGTTCGAATTCGGTTTTGGTTTCAGTTAAGTTTCGTTTTCCATTTTTATTTTAGAGCTATTTTTTCAGATCATAAATCGATTTGCACATTGGGAAAGCAGTTTCCATGAGGTTTTTTTCTGGTTCTCGTTTCTCCTTCCAATTGCGTTTTTATTTACTATTTCGAATCCACTTCCGGATTGGAGTTCAGCGTCTTGTCTCTGTTTGTTTTCCATTTCCACTCTTGTTTTGGGAGTTTTTTTCCTTCCATATTTGGATTTCAACTTCCCGACAGCATTTCTGTTGACGTTTTTGTTCTAGTTTTGATTTCTACTTCCTGTAAGAAGTTTATTTCCAAGTCGGTATCCTACTTCCGGGTTCGAATTCGGTTTCGGTTTCAGTTAAGTTTCGGTTTCCATTCTCATTTTAGAGCTGTTTTTTTGGATCATAAATCGATTTTCACATCGGGAAAGCAATTTCCATGAGGTTTTTGATCTGGTTCTCGTTTCTTCTTCCAATTCGGATTTTATTTGCTGTTTTGCATTCCACTTCCGGTTTGGAGGTCGGCCTCTTTCTCTGTTTGTTTTCCGTTTGCTCTCTTGTTTTGGATGTCTTTTCGGTTCATATTTGGCTTTCCACTTCTATTATGATTTCTGTTGACATTTTTGTTCTTGTTTTGATTTCTATTTCTCATATTGAGTTTGTTTGTGCTTTTGAATCCCACTTCCGGTTTCGAGTTCGGTTTGGGTTTTCAGTATAGTTTGGGTCCATTCACGTTTTAGAGTCATTTTTCGGATCATAAATCGATTTTCACATCGGGAAAGCAGTTTCCATGAGGATTTTGTTCTGGTTCTGGTTCCTACTTCCAATTCGGATTTACTTTGCTGTTTCGAATTCCACTTCCGTGTTGTTGTTCAACGTCTGTCACTGTTTGTTTTCCTTTTCCAATCTTGTTTTGGAAGTTTTTTCGGGTCATATTTCGATTTCCACTTCCCGACAGGAGTTTTGTTGACGTTTTTGTTCTGGTTTTGATTTGTACTTCCCGTACGAAGTTTGTTTCTGAGTTCGAGTCCCACTTCCGGGTTCGAATTCAGTTTCAGTTTCAGTTAAGTTTCGGTTTCCATTCTCATTTTAGAGCTATTTTTTCAGATCATAAATCGATTTTCACATCGGGAAAGCAGTTTTCATGTGGTTTTAGTTCTGGTTCTGGTTTCTTCTTCCAATTCAGATTTTATTTGCTGTTTCGAATTCCACTTCCGGTTTAGAGTTCAGCGTCTGGCTCTGTTTGTTTTCCGTTTCCCACTCTTGTTTTCGAACTTTTTTCAGTTCAATATTTGGATTTCCACTCCCTATTAGGATTTCTGTTGACATTTTTGTTGTGGTTTTGCTTTCTACTTCCTGTAAGGAATTTGTTTCCGAGTTCGAATCCCACTTCCGGGTTCGAATTTGGTTGTGGTTTCTGTTAAGTTTCGGTTTCCATCCTTATTTTCGAGCATGTTTTTTGGATCATAAATCGATTTTCACAGCGGGAAAGCAGTTTCCATGAGGTTTTTTTCTGGTTCTGGTTTCTTCTTCCAATTCGGATTTTACTTGCTCTTTCGAGAAGTTTGTTTCCGAGTTGAATCCCTCTTCCGGGTTCGATGTCGGTTTCGGTTTCAGCTATGATTCGGTTTCCATTCTCATTTTAGAGCTATTTTTTGGCTCATAATTCGATTTTCAAATCGGAAAAGCACATTCTATGAGGTTTTTGTTCTGGATCTGGTTTCTCCTTCCATTTCAGATTTTATTTGCTGTTTCGAATTCCACTTCCGGTTTGGAGTTGGGTCCCTGTCTCTGTTTGTTTTCCATTTCCACTCTTGTTTTGGAAGTCATTTCGATTCATATTTGGATTTCCACTTCCTATCATGATTTCTGTTGACATTTTTGTTCTGGTTTTGATTTCAATTTCTCCTATTGAGTTCGCTTGTGCTTTCGAATCCCACTTCCAGGTTTTAATTCGGTTTTGGTTTCAGTTAAGTTTCGGATTCCATTTTCATTATAGAGCTATATTTTTAGATCATAAATGGATTTTCACATCGGGAAAGCAGTTTCCATGATGTTTTGGTTCTGTTTTGGGTTTCTCCTTCCAATTCGGATTTTATTTGCTGTTTCGAAGTCCACTTCCGGTTTAGAGTTCAGTGTCTGTCTCTGTTTGTTTTCCGTTTCCACTCTTATTTTGGAAGTTTTCTCGGGTCATATTTGGATTTCCACTTCCTATTAGGATTTATGTTGATATTTTTGTTCTGGTTTTGCTTTCTACTTCCAGTAAGGAGTTTGTTTCCGAGTTCTAATCCCACTTCCGGGTTCGAATTTGGTTGTGGTTTCTGTTAAGTTTCGGTTTCCATCCTTATTTTCGAGCATGTTTTTGGATCATAAATCGATATTCACATCGGGAAAGCACATTCCATGAGGTTTCTGTTCTGGTTTGGTTTCTCCTTCCATTTCAGATTTTATTTGTTGTTTGAATTCCAATTCCGGTTTGGATTTTGGTCCATGTCTCTGTTTGTTTTCCATTTCCACTCTTGTTTTGGAAGTCTTTTCGATTCATATTTGGATTTCCACTTCCTATTATGATTTCTGTTGACATTTTTGTTCTGGTTTTGATTTCTATTTCTCATATTGAGTTTGTTTGTGCTTTCGAATCCAACTTCCAGGTTCGAATTCGGTTTTGGTTTCAGTTAAGTTTCGTTTTCCATTTTTATTTTAGAGCTATTTTTTCAGATCATAAATCGATTTGCACATTGGGAAAGCAGTTTCCATGAGGTTTTTTTCTGGTTCTCGTTTCTCCTTCCAATTGCGTTTTTATTTACTATTTCGAATTCCACTTCCGGATTGGAGTTCAGCGTCTTGTCTCTGTTTGTTTTCCATTTCCACTCTTGTTTTGGGAGTTTTTTCCTTCCATATTTGGATTTCAACTTCCCGACAGCATTTCTGTTGACGTTTTTGTTCTAGTTTTGATTTCTACTTCCTGTAAGAAGTTTATTTCCAAGTCGGTATCCTACTTCCGGGTTCGAATTCGGTTTCGGTTTCAGTTAAGTTTCGGTTTCCATTCTCATTTTAGAGCTGTTTTTTTGGATCATAAATCGATTTTCACATCGGGAAAGCAATTTCCATGAGGTTTTTGATCTGGTTCTCGTTTCTTCTTCCAATTCGGATTTTATTTGCTGTTTTGCATTCCACTTCCGGTTTGGAGGTCGGCCTCTTTCTCTGTTTGTTTTCCGTTTGCTCTCTTGTTTTGGATGTCTTTTCGGTTCATATTTGGCTTTCCACTTCTAATTATGATTTCTGTTGACATTTTTGTTCTTGTTTTGATTTCTATTTCTCATATTGAGTTTGTTTGTGCTTTTGAATCCCACTTCCGGTTTCGAGTTCGGTTTGGGTTTCAGTATAGTTTGGGTCCATTCACGTTTTAGAGTCATTTTTCGGATCATAAATCGATTTTCACATCGGGGAAAGCAGTTTCCATGAGGATTTTGTTCTGGTTCTGGTTCCTACTTCCAATTCGGATTTACTTTGCTGTTTCGAATTCCACTTCCGTGTTGTTGTTCAACGTCTGTCACTGTTTGTTTTCCTTTTCCAATCTTGTTTTGGAAGTTTTTTTCGGGTCATATTTCGATTTCCACTTCCCGACAGGAGTTTTGTTGACGTTTTTGTTCTGGTTTTGATTTGTACTTCCCGTACGAAGTTTGTTTCTGAGTTCGAGTCCCACTTCCGGGTTCGAATTCAGTTTCAGTTTCAGTTAAGTTTCGGTTTCCATTCTCATTTTAGAGCTATTTTTTCAGATCATAAATCGATTTTCACATCGGGAAAGCAGTTTTCATGTGGTTTTAGTTCTGGTTCTGGTTTCTTCTTCCAATTCAGATTTTATTTGCTGTTTCGAATTCCACTTCCGGTTTAGAGTTCAGCGTCTGGCTCTGTTTGTTTTCCGTTTCCACTCTTGTTTTCGAACTTTTTTCAGTTCATATTTGGATTTCCACTCCCTATTAGGATTTTCTGTTGACATTTTGTTGTGGTTTTGCTTTCTACTTCCTGTAAGGAATTTGTTTCCGAGTTCGAATCCCACTTCCGGGTTCGAATTTGGTTGTGGTTTCTGTTAAGTTTCGGTTTCCATCCTTATTTTCGAGCATGTTTTTGGATCATAAATCGATTTTCACAGCGGGAAAGCAGTTTCCATGAGGTTTTTTTCTGGTTCTGGTTTCTTCTTCCAATTCGGATTTTACTTGCTCTTTCGAGAAGTTTGTTTCCGAGTTGAATCCCTCTTCCGGGTTCGATGTCGGTTTCGGTTTCAGCTATGATTCGGTTTCCATTCTCATTTTAGAGCTATTTTTGCTCATAATTCGATTTTCAAATCGGAAAAGCACATTCTATGAGGTTTTTTGTTCTGGATCTGGTTTCTCCCTTCCATTTCAGATTTTATTTGCTGTTTCGAATTCCACTTCCGGTTTGGAGTTGGGTCCCTGTCTCTGTTTGTTTTCCATTTCCACTCTTGTTTTGGAAGTCTTTTCGATTCATATTTGGATTTCCACTTCCTATCATGATTTCTGTTGACATTTTTGTTCTGGTTTTGATTTCAATTTCTCCTATTGAGTTCGCTTGTGCTTTCGAATCCCACTTCCAGGTTTTAATTCGGTTTTGGTTTCAGTTAAGTTTCGGATTCCATTTTCATTATAGAGCTATATTTTAGATCATAAATGGATTTTCACATCGGGAAAGCAGTTTCCATGATGTTTTGGTTCTGTTTTGGGTTTCTCCTTCCAATTCGGATTTTATTTGCTGTTTCGAAGTCCACTTCCGGTTTAGAGTTCAGTGTCTGTCTCTGTTTGTTTTCCGTTTTCCACTCTTATTTTGGAAGTTTTCTCGGGTCATATTTGGATTTCCACTTCCTATTAGGATTTATGTTGATATTTTTGTTCTGGTTTTGCTTTCTACTTCCAGTAAGGAGTTTGGTTTCCGAGTTCTAATCCCACTTCCGGGTTCGAATTTGGTTGTGTTTCTGTTAAGTTTCGGTTTCCATCCTTATTTTCGAGCATGTTTTTGGATCATAAATCGATATTCACATCGGGAAAGCACATTCCATGAGGTTTCTGTTCTGGTTTGGTTTCTCCTTCCATTTCAGATTTTATTTGTTGTTTTGAATTCCAATTCCGGTTTGGATTTTGGTCCATGTCTCTGTTTGTTTTCCATTTCCACTCTTGTTTTGGAAGTCTTTTCGATTCATATTTGGATTTCCACTTCCTATTATGATTTCTGTTGACATTTTTGTTCTGGTTTTGATTTCTATTTCTCATATTGAGTTTGTTTGTGCTTTCGAATCCAACTTCCAGGTTCGAATTCGGTTTTGGTTTCAGTTAAGTTTCGTTTTCCATTTTTATTTTAGAGCTATTTTTTCAGATCATAAATCGATTTGCACATTGGGAAAGCAGTTTCCATGAGGTTTTTTTCTGGTTCTCGTTTCTCCTTCCAATTGCGTTTTTATTTACTATTTCGAATTCCACTTCCGGATTGGAGTTCAGCGTCTTGTCTCTGTTTGTTTTCCATTTCCACTCTTGTTTTGGGAGGTTTTTTCCTTCCATATTTGGATTTCAACTTCCCGACAGCATTTCTGTTGACGTTTTTGTTCTAGTTTTGATTTCTACTTCCTGTAAGAAGTTTATTTCCAAGTCGGTATCCTACTTCCGGGTTCGAATTCGGTTTCGGTTTCAGTTAAGTTTCGGTTTCCATTCTCATTTTAGAGCTGTTTTTTTGGATCATAAATCGATTTTCACATCGGGAAAGCAATTTCCATGAGGTTTTTGATCTGGTTCTCGTTTCTTCTTCCAATTCGGATTTTATTTGCTGTTTTGCATTCCACTTCCGGTTGGAGGTCGGCCTCTTTCTCTGTTTGTTTTCCGTTTGCTCTCTTGTTTTGGATGTCTTTTCGGTTCATATTTGGCTTTCCACTTCTAATTATGATTTCTGTTGACATTTTTGTTCTTGTTTTGATTTCTATTTCTCATATTGAGTTTGTTTGTGCTTTTGAATCCCACTTCCGGTTTCGAGTTCGGTTTGGGTTTCAGTATAGTTTGGGTCCATTCACGTTTTAGAGTCATTTTTCGGATCATAAATCGATTTTCACATCGGGAAAGCAGTTTCCATGAGGATTTTGTTCTGGTTCTGGTTCCTACTATTCCAATTCGGATTTACTTTGCTGTTTCGAATTCCACTTCCGTGTTGTTGTTCAACGTCTGTCACTGTTTGTTTTCCTTTTCCAATCTTGTTTTGGAAGTTTTTTCGGGTCATATTTCGATTTCCACTTCCCGACAGGAGTTTTGTTGACGTTTTTGTTCTGGTTTTGATTTGTACTTCCCGTACGAAGTTTGTTTCTGAGTTCGAGTCCCACTTCCGGGTTCGAATTCAGTTTCAGTTTCAGTTAAGTTTCGGTTTCCATTCTCATTTTAGAGCTATTTTTTCAGATCATAAATCGATTTTCACATCGGGAAAGCAGTTTTCATGTGGTTTTAGTTCTGGTTCTGGTTTCTTCTTCCAATTCAGATTTTATTTGCTGTTTCGAATTCCACTTCCGGTTTAGAGTTCAGCGTCTGGCTCTGTTTGTTTTCCGTTTCCACTCTTGTTTTCGAACTTTTTTCAGTTCATATTTGGATTTCCACTCCCTATTAGGATTTCTGTTGACATTTTGTTGTGGTTTTGCTTTCTACTTCCTGTAAGGAATTTGTTTCCGAGTTCGAATCCCACTTCCGGGTTCGAATTTGGTTGTGGTTTCTGTTAAGTTTCGGTTTCCATCCTTATTTTCGAGCATGTTTTTGGATCATAAATCGATTTTCACAGCGGGAAAGCAGTTTCCATGAGGTTTTTTTCTGGTTCTGGTTTCTTCTTCCAATTCGGATTTTACTTGCTCTTTCGAGAAGTTTGTTTCCGAGTTGAATCCCTCTTCCGGGTTCGATGTCGGTTTCGGTTTCAGCTATGATTCGGTTTCCATTCTCATTTTAGAGCTATTTTTGGCTCATAATTCGATTTTCAAATCGGAAAAGCACATTCTATGAGGTTTTTGTTCTGGATCTGGTTTCTCCTTCCATTTTCAGATTTTATTTGCTGTTTCGAATTCCACTTCCGGTTTGGAGTTGGGTCCCTGTCTCTGTTTGTTTTCCATTTCCACTCTTGTTTTGGAAGTCTTTTCGATTCATATTTGGATTTCCACTTCCTATCATGATTTCTGTTGACATTTTTGTTCTGGTTTTGATTTCAATTTCTCCTATTGAGTTCGCTTGTGCTTTCGAATCCCACTTCCAGGTTTTAATTCGGTTTTGGTTTCAGTTAAGTTTCGGATTCCATTTTCATTATAGAGCTATATTTTTAGATCATAAATGGATTTTCACATCGGGAAAGCAGTTTTCCATGATGTTTTGGTTCTGTTTTGGGTTTCTCCTTCCAATTCGGATTTTATTTGCTGTTTCGAAGTCCACTTCCGGTTTAGAGTTCAGTGTCTGTCTCTGTTTGTTTTCCGTTTCCACTCTTATTTTGGAAGTTTTCTCGGGTCATATTGGATTTCCACTTCCTATTAGGATTTATGTTGATATTTTTGTTCTGGTTTTGCTTTCTACTTCCAGTAAGGAGTTTGTTTCCGAGTTCTAATCCCACTTCCGGGTTCGAATTTGGTTGTGGTTTCTTTTAAGTTTCGGTTTCCATCCTTATTTTCGAGCATGTTTTTTGGATCATAAATCGATATTCACATCGGGAAAGCACATTCCATGAGGTTTCTGTTCTGGTTTGGTTTCTCCTTCCATTTCAGATTTTATTTGTTGTTTTGAATTCCAATTCCGGTTTGGATTTTGGTCCATGTCTCTGTTTGTTTTCCATTTCCACTCTTGTTTGGAAGTCTTTTCGATTCATATTTGGATTTCCACTTCCTATTATGATTTCTGTTGACATTTTTGTTCTGGTTTTGATTTCTATTTCTCATATTGAGTTTGTTTGTGCTTTCGAATCCAACTTCCAGGTTCGAATTCGGTTTTGGTTTCAGTTAAGTTTCGTTTTCCATTTTTATTTTAGAGCTATTTTTTCAGATCATAAATCGATTTGCACATTGGGAAAGCAGTTTCCATGAGGTTTTTTTCTGGTTCTCGTTTCTCCTTCCAATTGCGTTTTTATTTACTATTTCGAATTCCACTTCCGGATTGGAGTTCAGCGTCTTGTCTCTGTTTGTTTTCCATTTCCACTCTTGTTTGGGAGTTTTTTCCTTCCATATTTGGATTTCAACTTCCCGACAGCATTTCTGTTGACGTTTTTGTTCTAGTTTTGATTTCTACTTCCTGTAAGAAGTTTATTTCCAAGTCGGTATCCTACTTCCGGGTTCGAATTCGGTTTCGGTTTCAGTTAAGTTTCGGTTTCCATTCTCATTTTAGAGCTGTTTTTTTGGATCATAAATCGATTTTCACATCGGGAAAGCAATTTCCATGAGGTTTTTGATCTGGTTCTCGTTTCTTCTTCCAATTCGGATTTTATTTGCTGTTTTGCATTCCACTTCCGGTTTGGAGGTCGGCCTCTTTCTCTGTTTGTTTTCCGTTTGCTCTCTTGTTTTGGATGTCTTTTCGGTTCATATTTGGCTTTCCACTTCTAATTATGATTTCTGTTGACATTTTTGTTCTTGTTTTGATTTCTATTTCTCATATTGAGTTTGTTTGTGCTTTTGAATCCCACTTCCGGTTTCGAGTTCGGTTTGGGTTTCAGTATAGTTTGGGTCCATTCACGTTTTAGAGTCATTTTTCGGATCATAAATCGATTTTCACATCGGGGAAAGCAGTTTCCATGAGGATTTTGTTCTGGTTCTGGTTCCTACTTCCAATTCGGATTTACTTTGCTGTTTCGAATTCCACTTCCGTGTTGTTGTTCAACGTCTGTCACTGTTTGTTTTCCTTTTCCAATCTTGTTTTGGAAGTTTTTTCGGGTCATATTTCGATTTCCACTTCCCGACAGGAGTTTTGTTGACGTTTTTGTTCTGGTTTTGATTTGTACTTCCCGTACGAAGTTTGTTTCTGAGTTCGAGTCCCACTTCCGGGTTCGAATTCAGTTTCAGTTTCAGTTAAGTTTCGGTTTCCATTCTCATTTTAGAGCTATTTTTTCAGATCATAAATCGATTTTCACATCGGGAAAGCAGTTTTCATGTGGTTTTAGTTCTGGTTCTGGTTTCTTCTTCCAATTCAGATTTTATTTGCTGTTTCGAATTCCACTTCCGGTTTAGAGTTCAGCGTCTGGCTCTGTTTGTTTTCCGTTTCCACTCTTGTTTTCGAACTTTTTTCAGTTCATATTTGGATTTCCACTCCCTATTAGGATTTCTGTTGACATTTTGTTGTGGTTTTGCTTTCTACTTCCTGTAAGGAATTTGTTTCCGAGTTCGAATCCCACTTCCGGGTTCGAATTCGGGTGCGGTTTCAGTTAAGTTTTGGTTTCCATTCTCATTTTCGAGCATTTTTTTCGGATCATAAATCGATTTTCACTTTGGTAAAGCAGTATCCATGAGGTTTTTTTTTTTCTGGTTCTGGTTGCTCCTTCTAATTCGGGTTTTATATGCTGTTCCTAACTCCAGTTCCAGTTTGGATTTCGGAATCTGTCTCTGTTTTCCGTTTCCACTCTTGTTCGGTTCATATTTGGATTTCCACTTCCCGAAAGGAGTTTTTTGAAGTTTTTGTTCTGGTTTTGATTTCTACTTCCTGTAAGAAGTTTGTTTCCGAGTTCAAATCCCACTTGCGTGTTCGAATTCGCTTTCGGTTTCAGTTAAGTTTCGGTTTCCATTCTCATTTTGGAGCTATTTTTTTTGGATCATAAATCGATTTTCACAGCGGGAAAGCAGTTTCCATGAGGTTTTTTTCTGGTTCTGGTTTCTTCTTCCAATTCGGATTTTACTTGCTCTTTCGAGAAGTTTGTTTCCGAGTTGAATCCCTCTTCCGGGTTCGATGTCGGTTTCGGTTTCAGCTATGATTCGGTTTCCATTCTCATTTTAGAGCCATTTTTTGGCTCATAATTCGATTTTCAAATCGGAAAAGCACATTCTATGAGGTTTTTGTTCTGGATCTGGTTTCTCCTTCCATTTCAGATTTTATTTGCTGTTTCGAATTCCACTTCCGGTTTGGAGTTGGGTCCCTGTCTCTGTTTGTTTTCCATTTCCACTCTTGTTTTGGAAGTCTTTTCGATTCATATTTGGATTTCCACTTCCTATCATGATTTCTGTTGACATTTTTGTTCTGGTTTTGATTTCAATTTCTCCTATTGAGTTCGCTTGTGCTTTCGAATCCCACTTCCAGGTTTTAATTCGGTTTTGGTTTCAGTTAAGTTTCGGATTCCATTTTCATTATAGAGCTATATTTTTAGATCATAAATGGATTTTCACATCGGGAAAGCAGTTTCCATGATGTTTTGGTTCTGTTTTGGGTTTCTCCTTCCAATTCGGATTTTATTTGCTGTTTCGAAGTCCACTTCCGGTTTAGAGTTCAGTGTCTGTCTCTGTTTGTTTTCCGTTTCCACTCTTATTTTGGAAGTTTTCTCGGGTCATATTTGGATTTCCACTTCCTATTAGGATTTATGTTGATATTTTTTGTTCTGGTTTTGCTTTCTACTTCCAGTAAGGAGTTTGTTTCCGAGTTCTAATCCCACTTCCGGGTTCGAATTTGGTTGTGGTTTCTGTTAAGTTTCGGTTTCCATCCTTATTTTCGAGCATGTTTTTGGATCATAAATCGATATTCACATCGGGAAAGCACATTCCATGAGGTTTCTGTTCTGGTTTGGTTTCTCCTTCCATTTCAGATTTTATTTGTTGTTTTGAATTCCAATTCCGGTTTGGATTTTGGTCCATGTCTCTGTTTGTTTTCCATTTCCACTCTTGTTTTGGAAGTCTTTTCGATTCATATTTGGATTTCCACTTCCTATTATGATTTCTGTTGACATTTTTGTTCTGGTTTTGATTTCTATTTCTCATATTGAGTTTGTTTGTGCTTTCGAATCCAACTTCCAGGTTCGAATTCGGTTTTGGTTTCAGTTAAGTTTCGTTTTCCATTTTTATTTTAGAGCTATTTTTTCAGATCATAAATCGATTTGCACATTGGAAAGCAGTTTCCATGAGGTTTTTTTCTGGTTCTCGTTTCTCCTTCCAATTGCGTTTTTATTTACTATTTCGAATTCCACTTCCGGATTGGAGTTCAGCGTCTTGTCTCTGTTTGTTTTCCATTTCCACTCTTGTTTTGGGAGTTTTTTCCTTCCATATTTGGATTTCAACTTCCCGACAGCATTTCTGTTGACGTTTTTGTTCTAGTTTTGATTTCTACTTCCTGTAAGAAGTTTATTTCCAAGTCGGTATCCTACTTCCGGGTTCGAATTCGGTTTCGGTTTCAGTTAAGTTTCGGTTTCCATTCTCATTTTAGAGCTGTTTTTTTGGATCATAAATCGATTTTCACATCGGGAAAGCAATTTCCATGAGGTTTTTGATCTGGTTCTCGTTTCTTCTTCCAATTCGGATTTTATTTGCTGTTTTGCATTCCACTTCCGGTTTGGAGGTCGGCCTCTTTCTCTGTTTGTTTTCCGTTTGCTCTCTTGTTTTGGATGTCTTTTCGGTTCATATTTGGCTTTCCACTTCTAATTATGATTTCTGTTGACATTTTTGTTCTTGTTTTGATTTCTATTTCTCATATTGAGTTTGTTTGTGCTTTTGAATCCCACTTCCGGTTTCGAGTTCGGTTTGGGTTTCAGTATAGTTTGGGTCCATTCACGTTTTAGAGTCATTTTTCGGATCATAAATCGATTTTCACATCGGGGAAAGCAGTTTCCATGAGGATTTTGTTCTGGTTCTGGTTCCTACTTCCAATTCGGATTTACTTTGCTGTTTCGAATTCCACTTCCGTGTTGTTGTTCAACGTCTGTCACTGTTTGTTTTCCTTTTCCAATCTTGTTTTGGAAGTTTTTTCGGGTCATATTTCGATTTCCACTTCCCGACAGGAGTTTTGTTGACGTTTTTGTTCTGGTTTTGATTTGTACTTCCCGTACGAAGTTTGTTTCTGAGTTCGAGTCCCACTTCCGGGTTCGAATTCAGTTTCAGTTTCAGTTAAGTTTCGGTTTCCATTCTCATTTTAGAGCTATTTTTTCAGATCATAAATCGATTTTCACATCGGGAAAGCAGTTTTCATGTGGTTTTAGTTCTGGTTCTGGTTTCTTCTTCCAATTCAGATTTTATTTGCTGTTTCGAATTCCACTTCCGGTTTAGAGTTCAGCGTCTGGCTCTGTTTGTTTTCCGTTTCCACTCTTGTTTTCGAACTTTTTTCAGTTCATATTTGGATTTCCACTCCCTATTAGGATTTCTGTTGACATTTTGTTGTGGTTTTGCTTTCTACTTCCTGTAAGGAATTTGTTTCCGAGTTCGAATCCCACTTCCGGGTTCGAATTTGGTTGTGGTTTCTGTTAAGTTTCGGTTTCCATCCTTATTTTCGAGCATGTTTTTGGATCATAAATCGATTTTCACAGCGGGAAAGCAGTTTCCATGAGGTTTTTTTCTGGTTCTGGTTTCTTCTTCCAATTCGGATTTTACTTGCTCTTTCGAGAAGTTTGTTTCCGAGTTGAATCCCTCTTCCGGGTTCGATGTCGGTTTCGGTTTCAGCTATGATTCGGTTTCCATTCTCATTTTAGAGCTATTTTTTGGCTCATAATTCGATTTTCAAATCGGAAAAGCACATTCTATGAGGTTTTTGTTCTGGATCTGGTTTTCTCCTTCCATTTCAGATTTTATTTGCTGTTTCGAATTCCACTTCCGGTTTGGAGTTGGGTCCCTGTCTCTGTTTGTTTTCCATTTCCACTCTTGTTTTGGAAGTCTTTTCGATTCATATTTGGATTTCCACTTCCTATCATGATTTCTGTTGACATTTTTGTTCTGGTTTTGATTTCAATTTCTCCTATTGAGTTCGCTTGTGCTTTCGAATCCCACTTCCAGGTTTTAATTCGGTTTTGGTTTCAGTTAAGTTTCGGATTCCATTTTCATTATAGAGCTATATTTTTAGATCATAAATGGATTTTCACATCGGGAAAGCAGTTTCCATGATGTTTTGGTTCTGTTTTGGGTTTCTCCTTCCAATTCGGATTTTATTTGCTGTTTCGAAGTCCACTTCCGGTTTAGAGTTCAGTGTCTGTCTCTGTTTGTTTTCCGTTTCCACTCTTATTTTGGAAGTTTTCTCGGGTCATATTTGGATTTCCACTTCCTATTAGGATTTATGTTGATATTTTTGTTCTGGTTTTGCTTTCTACTTCCAGTAAGGAGTTTGTTTCCGAGTTCTAATCCACTTCCGGGTTCGAATTTGGTTGTGGTTTCTGTTAAGTTTCGGTTTCCATCCTTATTTTCGAGCATGTTTTTGGATCATAAATCGATAGTCACATCGGGAAAGCACATTCCATGAGGTTTCTGTTCTGGTTTGGTTTCTCCTTCCATTTCAGATTTTATTTGTTGTTTTGAATTCCAATTCCGGTTTGGATTTGGTCCATGTCTCTGTTTGTTTTCCATTTCCACTCTTGTTTTGGAAGTCTTTTCGATTCATATTTGGATTTCCACTTCCTATTATGATTTCTGTTGACATTTTTGTTCTGGTTTTGATTTCTATTTCTCATATTGAGTTTGTTTGTGCTTTCGAATCCAACTTCCAGGTTCGAATTCGGTTTTGGTTTCAGTTAAGTTTCGTTTTCCATTTTTATTTAGAGCTATTTTTTCAGATCATAAATCGATTTGCACATTGGGAAAGCAGTTTCCATGAGGTTTTTTTTCTGGTTCTCGTTTCTCCTTCCAATTGCGTTTTTATTTACTATTTCGAATTCCACTTCCGGATTGGAGTTCAGCGTCTTGTCTCTGTTTGTTTTCCATTTCCACTCTTGTTTTGGGAGTTTTTTCCTTCCATATTTGGATTTCAACTTCCCGACAGCATTTCTGTTGACGTTTTTGTTCTAGTTTTGATTTCTACTTCCTGTAAGAAGTTTATTTCCAAGTCGGTATCCTACTTCCGGGTTCGAATTCGGTTTCGGTTTCAGTTAAGTTTCGGTTTCCATTCTCATTTTAGAGCTGTTTTTTTGGATCATAAATCGATTTTCACATCGGGAAAGCAATTTCCATGAGGTTTTTGATCTGGTTCTCGTTTCTTCTTCCAATTCGGATTTTATTTGCTGTTTTGCATTCCACTTCCGGTTTGGAGGTCGGCCTCTTTCTCTGTTTGTTTTCCGTTTGCTCTCTTGTTTTGGATGTCTTTTCGGTTCATATTTGGCTTTCCACTTCTAATTATGATTTCTGTTGACATTTTTGTTCTTGTTTTGATTTCTATTTCTCATATTGAGTTTGTTTGTGCTTTTGAATCCCACTTCCGGTTTCGAGTTCGGTTTGGGTTTCAGTATAGTTTGGGTCCATTCACGTTTTAGAGTCATTTTTCGGATCATAAATCGATTTTCACATCGGGAAAGCAGTTTCCATGAGGATTTTGTTCTGGTTCTGGTTCCTACTTCCAATTCGGATTTACTTTGCTGTTTCGAATTCCACTTCCGTGTTGTTGTTCAACGTCTGTCACTGTTTGTTTTCCTTTTCCAATCTTGTTTTGGAAGTTTTTTCGGGTCATATTTCGATTTCCACTTCCCGACAGGAGTTTTGTTGACGTTTTTGTTCTGGTTTTGATTTGTACTTCCCGTACGAAGTTTGTTTCTGAGTTCGAGTCCCACTTCCGGGTTCGAATTCAGTTTCAGTTTCAGTTAAGTTTCGGTTTCCATTCTCATTTTAGAGCTATTTTTTCAGATCATAAATCGATTTTCACATCGGGAAAGCAGTTTTCATGTGGTTTTAGTTCTGGTTCTGGTTTCTTCTTCCAATTCAGATTTTATTTGCTGTTTCGAATTCCACTTCCGGTTTAGAGTTCAGCGTCTGGCTCTGTTTGTTTTCCGTTTCCACTCTTGTTTCGAACTTTTTTCAGTTCATATTTGGATTTCCACTCCCTATTAGGATTTCTGTTGACATTTTGTTGTGGTTTTGCTTTCTACTTCCTGTAAGGAATTTGTTTCCGAGTTCGAATCCCACTTCCGGGTTCGAATTTGGTTGTGGTTTCTGTTAAGTTTCGGTTTCCATCCTTATTTTCGAGCATGTTTTTGGATCATAAATCGATTTTCACAGCGGGAAAGCAGTTTCCATGAGGTTTTTTTCTGGTTCTGGTTTCTTCTTCCAATTCGGATTTTACTTGCTCTTTCGAGAAGTTTGTTTCCGAGTTGAATCCCTCTTCCGGGTTCGATGTCGGTTTCGGTTTCAGCTATGATTCGGTTTCCATTCTCATTTTAGAGCTATTTTTTGGCTCATAATTCGATTTTCAAATCGGAAAAGCACATTCTATGAGGTTTTTGTTCTGGATCTGGTTTCTCCTTCCATTTCAGATTTTATTTGCTGTTTCGAATTCCACTTCCGGTTTGGAGTTGGGTCCCTGTCTCTGTTTGTTTTCCATTTCCACTCTTGTTTTGGAAGTCTTTTCGATTCATATTTGGATTTCCACTTCCTATCATGATTTCTGTTGACATTTTTGTTCTGGTTTTGATTTCAATTTCTCCTATTGAGTTCGCTTGTGCTTTCGAATCCCACTTCCAGGTTTTAATTCGGTTTTGGTTTCAGTTAAGTTTCGGATTCCATTTTCATTATAGAGCTATATTTTTAGATCATAAATGGATTTTCACATCGGGAAAGCAGTTTCCATGATGTTTTGGTTCTGTTTTGGGTTTCTCCTTCCAATTCGGATTTTATTTGCTGTTTCGAAGTCCACTTCCGGTTTAGAGTTCAGTGTCTGTCTCTGTTTGTTTTCCGTTTCCACTCTTATTTTGGAAGTTTTCTCGGGTCATATTTGGATTTCCACTTCCTATTAGGATTTATGTTGATATTTTTGTTCTGTTTTGCTTTCTACTTCCAGTAAGGAGTTTGTTTCCGAGTTCTAATCCCACTTCCGGGTTCGAATTTGGTTGTGGTTTCTGTTAAGTTTCGGTTTCCATCCTTATTTTCGAGCATGTTTTTGGATCATAAATCGATATTCACATCGGGAAAGCACATTCCATGAGGTTTCTGTTCTGGTTTGGTTTCTCCTTCCATTTCAGATTTTATTTGTTGTTTTGAATTCCAATTCCGGTTTGGATTTTGGTCCATGTCTCTGTTTGTTTTCCATTTCCACTCTTGTTTTGGAAGTCTTTTCGATTCATATTTGGATTTCCACTTCCTATTATGATTTCTGTTGACATTTTTGTTCTGGTTTTGATTTCTATTTCTCATATTGAGTTTGTTTGTGCTTTCGAATCCAACTTCCAGGTTCGAATTCGGTTTTGGTTTCAGTTAAGTTTCGTTTTCCATTTTTATTTTAGAGCTATTTTTCAGATCATAAATCGATTTGCACATTGGGAAAGCAGTTTCCATGAGGTTTTTTTTCTGGTTCTCGTTTCTCCTTCCAATTGCGTTTTTATTTACTATTTCGAATTCCACTTCCGGATTGGAGTTCAGCGTCTTGTCTCTGTTTGTTTTCCATTTCCACTCTTGTTTTGGGAGTTTTTTCCTTCCATATTTGGATTTCAACTTCCCGACAGCATTTCTGTTGACGTTTTTGTTCTAGTTTTGATTTCTACTTCCTGTAAGAAGTTTATTTCCAAGTCGGTATCCTACTTCCGGGTTCGAATTCGGTTTCGGTTTCAGTTAAGTTTCGGTTTCCATTCTCATTTTAGAGCTGTTTTTTTGGATCATAAATCGATTTTCACATCGGGAAAGCAATTTCCATGAGGTTTTTGATCTGGTTCTCGTTTCTTCTTCCAATTCGGATTTTATTTGCTGTTTTGCATTCCACTTCCGGTTTGGAGGTCGGCCTCTTTCTCTGTTTGTTTTCCGTTTGCTCTCTTGTTTTGGATGTCTTTTCGGTTCATATTTGGCTTTCCACTTCTAATTATGATTTCTGTTGACATTTTTGTTCTTGTTTGATTTCTATTTCTCATATTGAGTTTGTTTGTGCTTTTGAATCCCACTTCCGGTTTCGAGTTCGGTTTGGGTTTCAGTATAGTTTGGGTCCATTCACGTTTTAGAGTCATTTTTCGGATCATAAATCGATTTTCACATCGGGGAAAGCAGTTTCCATGAGGATTTTGTTCTGGTTCTGGTTCCTACTTCCAATTCGGATTTACTTTGCTGTTTCGAATTCCACTTCCGTGTTGTTGTTCAACGTCTGTCACTGTTTGTTTTCCTTTTCCAATCTTGTTTTGGAAGTTTTTTCGGGTCATATTTCGATTTCCACTTCCCGACAGGAGTTTTGTTGACGTTTTTGTTCTGGTTTTGATTTGTACTTCCCGTACGAAGTTTGTTTCTGAGTTCGAGTCCCACTTCCGGGTTCGAATTCAGTTTCAGTTTCAGTTAAGTTTCGGTTTCCATTCTCATTTTAGAGCTATTTTTTCAGATCATAAATCGATTTTCACATCGGGAAAGCAGTTTTCATGTGGTTTTAGTTCTGGTTCTGGTTTCTTCTTCCAATTCAGATTTTATTTGCTGTTTCGAATTCCACTTCCGGTTTAGAGTTCAGCGTCTGGCTCTGTTTGTTTTCCGTTTCCACTCTTGTTTTCGAACTTTTTTCAGTTCATATTTGGATTTCCACTCCCTATTAGGATTTCTGTTGACATTTTGTTGTGGTTTTGCTTTCTACTTCCTGTAAGGAATTTGTTTCCGAGTTCGAATCCCACTTCCGGGTTCGAATTCGGGTGCGGTTTCAGTTAAGTTTTGGTTTCCATTCTCATTTTCGAGCATTTTTTTCGGATCATAAATCGATTTTCACTTTGGTAAAGCAGTATCCATGAGGTTTTTTTTTTTCTGGTTCTGGTTGCTCCTTCTAATTCGGGTTTTATATGCTGTTCCTAACTCCAGTTCCAGTTTGGATTTCGGAATCTGTCTCTGTTTTCCGTTTCCACTCTTGTTCGGTTCATATTTGGATTTCCACTTCCCGAAAGGAGTTTTTTGAAGTTTTTGTTCTGGTTTTGATTTCTACTTCCTGTAAGAAGTTTGTTTCCGAGTTCAAATCCCACTTGCGTGTTCGAATTCGCTTTCGGTTTCAGTTAAGTTTCGGTTTCCATTCTCATTTTGGAGCTATTTTTTTTGGATCATAAATCGATTTTCACAGCGGGAAAGCAGTTTCCATGAGGTTTTTTTCTGGTTCTGGTTTCTTCTTCCAATTCGGATTTTACTTGCTCTTTCGAGAAGTTTGTTTCCGAGTTGAATCCCTCTTCCGGGTTCGATGTCGGTTTCGGTTTCAGCTATGATTCGGTTTCCATTCTCATTTTAGAGCCATTTTTTGGCTCATAATTCGATTTTCAAATCGGAAAAGCACATTCTATGAGGTTTTTGTTCTGGATCTGGTTTCTCCTTCCATTTCAGATTTTATTTGCTGTTTCGAATTCCACTTCCGGTTTGGAGTTGGGTCCCTGTCTCTGTTTGTTTTCCATTTCCACTCTTGTTTTGGAAGTCTTTTCGATTCATATTTGGATTTCCACTTCCTATCATGATTTCTGTTGACATTTTTGTTCTGGTTTTGATTTCAATTTCTCCTATTGAGTTCGCTTGTGCTTTCGAATCCCACTTCCAGGTTTTAATTCGGTTTTGGTTTCAGTTAAGTTTCGGATTCCATTTTCATTATAGAGCTATATTTTTAGATCATAAATGGATTTTCACATCGGGAAAGCAGTTTCCATGATGTTTTGGTTCTGTTTTGGGTTTCTCCTTCCAATTCGGATTTTATTTGCTGTTTCGAAGTCCACTTCCGGTTTAGAGTTCAGTGTCTGTCTCTGTTTGTTTTCCGTTTCCACTCTTATTTTGGAAGTTTTCTCGGGTCATATTTGGATTTCCACTTCCTATTAGGATTTATGTTGATATTTTTGTTCTGGTTTTGCTTTCTACTTCCAGTAAGGAGTTTGTTTCCGAGTTCTAATCCCACTTCCGGGTTCGAATTTGGTTGTGGTTTCTGTTAAGTTTCGGTTTCCATCCTTATTTTCGAGCATGTTTTTGGATCATAAATCGATATTCACATCGGGAAAGCACATTCCATGAGGTTTCTGTTCTGGTTTGGTTTCTCCTTCCATTTCAGATTTTATTTGTTGTTTTGAATTCCAATTCCGGTTTGGATTTTGGTCCATGTCTCTGTTTGTTTTCCATTTCCACTCTTGTTTTGGAAGTCTTTTCGATTCATATTTGGATTTCCACTTCCTATTATGATTTCTGTTGACATTTTTGTTCTGGTTTTGATTTCTATTTCTCATATTGAGTTTGTTTGTGCTTTCGAATCCAACTTCCAGGTTCGAATTCGGTTTTGGTTTCAGTTAAGTTTCGTTTTCCATTTTTATTTTAGAGCTATTTTTTCAGATCATAAATCGATTTGCACATTGGGAAAGCAGTTTCCATGAGGTTTTTTTCTGGTTCTCGTTTCTCCTTCCAATTGCGTTTTTATTTACTATTTCGAATTCCACTTCCGGATTGGAGTTCAGCGTCTTGTCTCTGTTTGTTTTCCATTTCCACTCTTGTTTTGGGAGTTTTTTCCTTCCATATTTGGATTTCAACTTCCCGACAGCATTTCTGTTGACGTTTTTGTTCTAGTTTTGATTTCTACTTCCTGTAAGAAGTTTATTTCCAAGTCGGTATCCTACTTCCGGGTTCGAATTCGGTTTCGGTTTCAGTTAAGTTTCGGTTTCCATTCTCATTTTAGAGCTGTTTTTTTGGATCATAAATCGATTTTCACATCGGGAAAGCAATTTCCATGAGGTTTTTGATCTGGTTCTCGTTTCTTCTTCCAATTCGGATTTTATTTGCTGTTTTGCATTCCACTTCCGGTTTGGAGGTCGGCCTCTTTCTCTGTTTGTTTTCCGTTTGCTCTCTTGTTTTGGATGTCTTTTCGGTTCATATTTGGCTTTCCACTTCTAATTATGATTTCTGTTGACATTTTTGTTCTTGTTTTGATTTCTATTTCTCATATTGAGTTTGTTTGTGCTTTTGAATCCCACTTCCGGTTTCGAGTTCGGTTTGGGTTTCAGTATAGTTTGGGTCCATTCACGTTTTAGAGTCATTTTTCGGATCATAAATCGATTTTCACATCGGGGAAAGCAGTTTCCATGAGGATTTTGTTCTGGTTCTGGTTCCTACTTCCAATTCGGATTTACTTTGCTGTTTCGAATTCCACTTCCGTGTTGTTGTTCAACGTCTGTCACTGTTTGTTTTCCTTTTCCAATCTTGTTTTGGAAGTTTTTTTCGGGTCATATTTCGATTTCCACTTCCCGACAGGAGTTTTGTTGACGTTTTTGTTCTGGTTTTGATTTGTACTTCCCGTACGAAGTTTGTTTCTGAGTTCGAGTCCCACTTCCGGGTTCGAATTCAGTTTCAGTTTCAGTTAAGTTTCGGTTTCCATTCTCATTTTAGAGCTATTTTTTCAGATCATAAATCGATTTTCACATCGGGAAAGCAGTTTTCATGTGGTTTTAGTTCTGGTTCTGGTTTCTTCTTCCAATTCAGATTTTATTTGCTGTTTCGAATTCCACTTCCGGTTTAGAGTTCAGCGTCTGGCTCTGTTTGTTTTCCGTTTCCACTCTTGTTTTCGAACTTTTTTCAGTTCATATTTGGATTTCCACTCCCTATTAGGATTTCTGTTGACATTTTGTTGTGGTTTTGCTTTCTACTTCCTGTAAGGAATTTGTTTCCGAGTTCGAATCCCACTTCCGGGTTCGAATTTGGTTGTGGTTTCTGTTGAGTTTCGGTTTCCATCCTTATTTTCGAGCATGTTTTTGGATCATAAATCGATTTTCACAGCGGGAAAGCAGTTTCCATGAGGTTTTTTTCTGGTTCTGGTTTCTTCTTCCAATTCGGATTTTACTTGCTCTTTCGAGAAGTTTGTTTCCGAGTTGAATCCCTCTTCCGGGTTCGATGTCGGTTTCGGTTTCAGCTATGATTCGGTTTCCATTCTCATTTTAGAGCCATTTTTTGGCTCATAATTCGATTTTCAAATCGGAAAAGCACATTCTATGAGGTTTTTGTTCTGGATCTGGTTTCTCCTTCCATTTCAGATTTTATTTGCTGTTTCGAATTCCACTTCCGGTTTGGAGTTGGGTCCCTGTCTCTGTTTGTTTTCCATTTCCACTCTTGTTTTGGAAGTCTTTTCGATTCATATTTGGATTTCCACTTCCTATCATGATTTCTGTTGACATTTTTGTTCTGGTTTTGATTTCAATTTCTCCTATTGAGTTCGCTTGTGCTTTCGAATCCCACTTCCAGGTTTTAATTCGGTTTTGGTTTCAGTTAAGTTTCGGATTCCATTTTCATTATAGAGCTATATTTTTAGATCATAAATGGATTTTCACATCGGGAAAGCAGTTTCCATGATGTTTTGGTTCTGTTTTGGGTTTCTCCTTCCAATTCGGATTTTATTTGCTGTTTCGAAGTCCACTTCCGGTTTAGAGTTCAGTGTCTGTCTCTGTTTGTTTTCCGTTTCCACTCTTATTTTGGAAGTTTTCTCGGGTCATATTTGGATTTCCACTTCCTATTAGGATTTATGTTGATATTTTTGTTCTGGTTTTTGCTTTCTACTTCCAGTAAGGAGTTTGTTTCCGAGTTCTAATCCACTTCCGGGTTCGAATTTGGTTGTGGTTTCTGTTAAGTTTCGGTTTCCATCCTTATTTTCGAGCATGTTTTTGGATCATAAATCGATATTCACATCGGGAAAGCACATTCCATGAGGTTTCTGTTCTGGTTTGGTTTCTCCTTCCATTTCAGATTTTATTTGTTGTTTTGAATTCCAATTCCGGTTTGGATTTTGGTCCATGTCTCTGTTTGTTTTCCATTTCCACTCTTGTTTTGGAAGTCTTTTCGATTCATATTTGGATTTCCACTTCCTATTATGATTTCTGTTGACATTTTTGTTCTGGTTTTGATTTCTATTTCTCATATTGAGTTTGTTTGTGCTTTCGAATCCAACTTCCAGGTTCGAATTCGGTTTTGGTTTCAGTTAAGTTTCGTTTTCCATTTTTATTTTAGAGCTATTTTTTCAGATCATAAATCGATTTGCACATTGGGAAAGCAGTTTCCATGAGGTTTTTTTTCTGGTTCTCGTTTCTCCTTCCAATTGCGTTTTTATTTACTATTTCGAATTCCACTTCCGGATTGGAGTTCAGCGTCTTGTCTCTGTTTGTTTTCCATTTCCACTCTTGTTTTGGGAGTTTTTTCCTTCCATATTTGGATTTCAACTTCCCGACAGCATTTCTGTTGACGTTTTTGTTCTAGTTTTGATTTCTACTTCCTGTAAGAAGTTTATTTCCAAGTCGGTATCCTACTTCCGGGTTCGAATTCGGTTTCGGTTTCAGTTAAGTTTTCGGTTTCCATTCTCATTTTAGAGCTGTTTTTTTGGATCATAAATCGATTTTCACATCGGGAAAGCAATTTCCATGAGGTTTTTGATCTGGTTCTCGTTTCTTCTTCCAATTCGGATTTTATTTGCTGTTTTGCATTCCACTTCCGGTTTGGAGGTCGGCCTCTTTCTCTGTTTGTTTTCCGTTTGCTCTCTTGTTTTGGATGTCTTTTCGGTTCATATTTGGCTTTCCACTTCTAATTATGATTTCTGTTGACATTTTTGTTCTTGTTTTGATTTCTATTTCTCATATTGAGTTTGTTTGTGCTTTTGAATCCCACTTCCGGTTTCGAGTTCGGTTTGGGTTTCAGTATAGTTTGGGTCCATTCACGTTTTAGAGTCATTTTTCGGATCATAAATCGATTTTCACATCGGGAAAGCAGTTTCCATGAGGATTTTGTTCTGGTTCTGGTTCCTACTTCCAATTCGGATTTACTTTGCTGTTTCGAATTCCACTTCCGTGTTGTTGTTCAACGTCTGTCACTGTTTGTTTTCCTTTTCCAATCTTGTTTTGGAAGTTTTTTCGGGTCATATTTCGATTTCCACTTCCCGACAGGAGTTTTGTTGACGTTTTTGTTCTGGTTTTGATTTGTACTTCCCGTACGAAGTTTGTTTCTGAGTTCGAGTCCCACTTCCGGGTTCGAATTCAGTTTCAGTTTCAGTTAAGTTTCGGTTTCCATTCTCATTTTAGAGCTATTTTTTCAGATCATAAATCGATTTTCACATCGGGAAAGCAGTTTTCATGTGGTTTTAGTTCTGGTTCTGGTTTCTTCTTCCAATTCAGATTTTATTTGCTGTTTCGAATTCCACTTCCGGTTTAGAGTTCAGCGTCTGGCTCTGTTTGTTTTCCGTTTCCACTCTTGTTTTCGAACTTTTTTCAGTTCATATTTGGATTTCCACTCCCTATTAGGATTTCTGTTGACATTTTGTTGTGGTTTTGCTTTCTACTTCCTGTAAGGAATTTGTTTCCGAGTTCGAATCCCACTTCCGGGTTCGAATTTGGTTGTGGTTTCTGTTAAGTTTCGGTTTCCATCCTTATTTTCGAGCATGTTTTTGGATCATAAATCGATTTTCACAGCGGGGAAAGCAGTTTCCATGAGGTTTTTTTCTGGTTCTGGTTTCTTCTTCCAATTCGATTTTACTTGCTCTTTCGAGAAGTTTGTTTCCGAGTTGAATCCCTCTTCCGGGTTCGATGTCGGTTTCGGTTTCAGCTATGATTCGGTTTCCATTCTCATTTTAGAGCTATTTTTTGGCTCATAATTCGATTTTCAAATCGGAAAAGCACATTCTATGAGGTTTTTGTTCTGGATCTGGTTTCTCCTTCCATTTCAGATTTTATTTGCTGTTTCGAATTCCACTTCCGGTTTGGAGTTGGGTCCCTGTCTCTGTTTGTTTTCCATTTCCACTCTTGTTTTGGAAGTCTTTTCGATTCATATTTGGATTTCCACTTCCTATCATGATTTCTGTTGACATTTTTGTTCTGGTTTTGATTTCAATTTCTCCTATTGAGTTCGCTTGTGCTTTCGAATCCCACTTCCAGGTTTTAATTCGGTTTTGGTTTCAGTTAAGTTTCGGATTCCATTTTCATTATAGAGCTATATTTTAGATCATAAATGGATTTTCACATCGGGAAAGCAGTTTCCATGATGTTTTGGTTCTGTTTTGGGTTTCTCCTTCCAATTCGGATTTTATTTGCTGTTTCGAAGTCCACTTCCGGTTTAGAGTTCAGTGTCTGTCTCTGTTTGTTTCCGTTTCCACTCTTATTTTGGAAGTTTTCTCGGGTCATATTTGGATTTCCACTTCCTATTAGGATTTATGTTGATATTTTTGTTCTGGTTTTGCTTTCTACTTCCAGTAAGGAGTTTGTTTCCGAGTTCTAATCCCACTTCCGGGTTCGAATTTGGTTGTGGTTTCTGTTAAGTTTCGGTTTCCATCCTTATTTTCGAGCATGTTTTTGGATCATAAATCGATATTCACATCGGGAAAGCACATTCCATGAGGTTTCTGTTCTGGTTTGGTTTCTCCTTCCATTTCAGATTTTATTTGTTGTTTTGAATTCCAATTCCGGTTTGGATTTTGGTCCATGTCTCTGTTTGTTTTCCATTTCCACTCTTGTTTTGGAAGTCTTTTCGATTCATATTTGGATTTCCACTTCCTATTATGATTTCTGTTGACATTTTTTGTTCTGGTTTTGATTTCTATTTCTCATATTGAGTTTGTTTGTGCTTTCGAATCAACTTCCAGGTTCGAATTCGGTTTTGGTTTCAGTTAAGTTTCGTTTTCCATTTTTATTTTAGAGCTATTTTTTCAGATCATAAATCGATTTGCACATTGGGAAAGCAGTTTCCATGAGGTTTTTTTCTGGTTCTCGTTTCTCCTTCCAATTGCGTTTTTATTTACTATTTCGAATTCCACTTCCGGATTGGAGTTCAGCGTCTTGTCTCTGTTTGTTTTCCATTTCCACTCTTGTTTTGGGAGTTTTTTCCTTCCATATTTGGATTTCAACTTCCCGACAGCATTTCTGTTGACGTTTTTGTTCTAGTTTTGATTTCTACTTCCTGTAGAAGTTTATTTCCAAGTCGGTATCCTACTTCCGGGTTCGAATTCGGTTTCGGTTTCAGTTAAGTTTCGGTTTCCATTCTCATTTTAGAGCTGTTTTTTTGGATCATAAATCGATTTTCACATCGGGAAAGCAATTTCCATGAGGTTTTTGATCTGGTTCTCGTTTCTTCTTCCAATTCGGATTTTATTTGCTGTTTTGCATTCCACTTCCGGTTTGGAGGTCGGCCTCTTTCTCTGTTTGTTTTCCGTTTGCTCTCTTGTTTTGGATGTCTTTTCGGTTCATATTTGGCTTTCCACTTCTAATTATGATTTCTGTTGACATTTTTGTTCTTGTTTTGATTTCTATTTCTCATATTGAGTTTGTTTGTGCTTTTGAATCCCACTTCCGGTTTCGAGTTCGGTTTGGGTTTCAGTATAGTTTGGGTCCATTCACGTTTTTAGAGTCATTTTTCGGATCATAAATCGATTTTCACATCGGGGAAAGCAGTTTCCAGAGGATTTTTGTTCTGGTTCTGGTTCCTACTTCCAATTCGGATTTACTTTGCTGTTTCGAATTCCACTTCCGTGTTGTTGTTCAACGTCTGTCACTGTTTGTTTTCCTTTTCCAATCTTGTTTTGGAAGTTTTTTCGGGTCATATTTCGATTTCCACTTCCCGACAGGAGTTTTGTTGACGTTTTTTGTTCTGGTTTTGATTTGTACTTCCCGTACGAAGTTTGTTTCTGAGTTCGAGTCCCACTTCCGGGTTCGAATTCAGTTTTCAGTTTCAGTTAAGTTTTCGGTTTCCATTCTCATTTTAGAGCTATTTTTTTCAGATCATAAATCGATTTTCACATCGGGAAAGCAGTTTTCATGTGGTTTTAGTTCTGGTTCTGGTTTCTTCTTCCAATTCAGATTTTATTTGCTGTTTCGAATTCCACTTCCGGTTTAGAGTTCAGCGTCTGGCTCTGTTTGTTTTCCGTTTCCACTCTTGTTTTCGAACTTTTTTCAGTTCATATTTGGATTTCCACTCCCTATTAGGATTTCTGTTGACATTTTGTTGTGGTTTTGCTTTCTACTTCCTGTAAGGAATTTGTTTCCGAGTTCGAATCCCACTTCCGGGTTCGAATTTGGTTGTGGTTTCTGTTAAGTTTCGGTTTCCATCCTTATTTTCGAGCATGTTTTTGGATCATAAATCGATTTTCACAGCGGGAAAGCAGTTTCCATGAGGTTTTTTTCTGGTTCTGGTTTCTTCTTCCAATTCGGATTTTACTTGCTCTTTCGAGAAGTTTGTTTCCGAGTTGAATCCCTCTTCCGGGTTCGATGTCGGTTTCGGTTTCAGCTATGATTCGGTTTCCATTCTCATTTTAGAGCTATTTTTTGGCTCATAATTCGATTTTCAAATCGGAAAAGCACATTCTATGAGGTTTTTGTTCTGGATCTGGTTTCTCCTTCCATTTCAGATTTTATTTGCTGTTTCGAATTCCACTTCCGGTTTGGAGTTGGGTCCCTGTCTCTGTTTGTTTTCCATTTCCACTCTTGTTTTGGAAGTCTTTTCGATTCATATTTGGATTTCCACTTCCTATCATGATTTCTGTTGACATTTTTGTTCTGGTTTTGATTTCAATTTCTCCTATTGAGTTCG